>NC_134710.1:70984772-71284772 GCF_043290135.1 Rhipicephalus microplus
ACACGATAGACACAAACCATTTTTAAATGATATTGATTTATATATCCCTGATGGGTTCTTTTCGTGATACTCGATGTTCGTTCTTTGAACGATCGTGAGCAATCAGAGTTCGAGCACGCGAGCCCGTGTCGACTGGGCTCGAACCCTGAATCGACTGGTTTGCATCGGGCGCTGTCGGAACAAAGTGGAAAAGGTTCCACGCTTCTGTTAGCTGTTGTCGCTCGCGCCTTCATATCGTTGCTGCAAAGAGGGAGCTTTTCAGTGACCGCAAGCAGTGATGTGAATTCACTTCACCGCCACCAGCTTGACCAAGTGAAGCTGCGTTGTAGCTGAGATATCGCCATTGACGTACCCTGCCGTTATTTCACAGGCCATGCTTGTAATATATCTACGTGATGCTGGCTGAACACTTTGATATGCCTTAAATATTTTTATTTTGTTTTCATGGAACTTCTTTTATGCGTTATCATTCCTCGTAGCGGATGTCACGCAATCAGGAGCCGTTTTGCAGCAAAAGAAGCAAAACGGCAGAGCCGACAGTCAGTGGAAGAGCGCCCCTCTTTTCACCTCATCTTTCGGCAGCGCCATCCACGTATCACGCTACCTCAGTTTTGAGGCTATTTTCCACGCGCTCCCGTGTTCGAGCTCATATTGCTCACGATAGTACACTAATTTTCCCCATTCTGATGGTATCCGTCCTGTTGTACAAGCGTATAACGAGTATGATCCTGTAAAAAAAATAGACTTTCCTACATTATAGCTACACTTCTCTAATTATATAATAAGCTAAGTAATTTCAAGTTCAACGGCCTACATTTCATTCAAGTCAGTGGCGCTTCCATGGGTGCAAAAATAGGTCTGAATCACGAAAATGTTTTTGCGAACCAAAGAACGAGATTTTTTTTGCAAGCCGCCATTCGAATCCTTTTTACAACAAGTGTTTCATCGACAATATTGTTGGGATATGGCATAATTGTGGATCCAAGCTTCTTTTTTTCATGAACTATTTTAACATTGCCCACCCAAACATATCGTTCTCGCATTCGTACTCAGTCACCAGTGCCGACTCTCTTGACGTCCCAGTGCTATATTCTGTTTCACCACCTTGGTTCAGCAGCACCAAAGCTACGGCGTGTAAGAAAGCCGCACGCTAGCGCAGTGAAACGTAGTTCCAAATATGAGTGCCTTGAAAATGGCAAGAGTTGTCTAAAATTGGCGTTTGTTTGTCGCATGTTGCGCGACATCAAAAAACGGTAGGTTTTTTTCATCGCATTTATTAGCTGCGCATTTGATAATTTGTGTCGGTTACCATCAGAAACCAACGCCTCCTAGAAAAACTATGCCTGGGACGTCACTTTCTTTTAAATTGGGAGCCTCCTTCCAGCACGCCGTCTCGGAAGCCATGCCTCCTGCCTTGTGTTGCGACCGGCCGCCGCGTGAGACCGCTCGCCTCCGTACCGCTAAGTCACGTGACGTAACCGTACCGTTTTGTCATGTGACATGACTGCTGCTCAGAGGCAACTGCGTGAGCATTGCTGTGTTCGCAGGGGGCGGCCGTCGGAGATGCTCGCCTTGTACCGGAGGAGGAGGGTAAAATCAGAGGATGGGGAAGCGCGTTCGGGGCTCACGTTCCAGGAATAATTTTTTTAGGAGGCATTGCAGAAGCTATGGTTACAAATCAACATGGCAGCCCCCATACAGAAGCGACTGCCATCTTTGATCCAAAATTGCTCCTGCTAAACGTCCACAGCGCTGACAGCAACAAATGAATGGTAAAATCAGCCATGGGTTTGTTTCATCTTGCTTTGAGGATGAAGCATCAGGTACGTTTTGTCCTCATTAGCGAGATATGCTGCTTGCGTAGCCGTAGCTGATAAGCCTAACGCGCCGAAACCAGGGCTTGGGCTGTATCGCTAGAACGAAAACGCTGCGCATGTCCAAATCTCGGACATGCAACCTCTCACAGCGTTGAGCGTGCGTCGGATGCTCCCTCGGTAAAAAAAAAAAAAGAAGAGAAGCATTGCAGCGAGAAATGAGAGAAAATACTACGACAGGGATGCAGTCGCGTCAGCGCCACGGACAGCATTCTAGAGTCACAAAGGGAAGTTATGCGCTGGCATGAGCACCTACCGATATTCAGTGGAGCCACAAATCATATTGTTAAGACGACAAACTTCCTGAAGTTGAAGTTTGATGGCTTGTTTGACAGTTTTACTCATTTCATAAAGTTAATAAAGCACCCATGTTACATACAATGATCATGCAAGGACATTTAGGTGAGCAGACGCCATGAAGATGGTGAGCAGACGACACGGCGCCGTTGAATACATTTGAAGGGGCTAATCACTTTTCCTATTGGCTGAGGCCCTGTAGCCTCCTCATTGCTGAAGGGAACTTCTGAAACTGAGTATACTGTGCAGTCGAAAATTGACGGCCATATTATAGGAGAAAGTGAACGATATTTATAAGTTTCTTCATTTTTATAGTAGTCACGTGAAACAATGTAAAACCAGTATTCCATATATCAGGTCATTTGATTTAAACGCATCTGTTCCGATAATACTGAATTCGCAAGCGACTGCAAAGATCTACGAGGTGCACTTCACAAAGCAAGGCTATCCGAAAGAAATCATTGAAAGGGCCCTCAAAAAGGCTGACAATATCGATCGTAAAGTGTCGTTCAAAAGCAAAAAAAAAATGATCAACACACTCACAAAGTTAACCTCATACTTACGCATTGACCTTTGGTTCCTAATGTGGCCGATATTCTCTAAAGCATCAGCATCACAACATATTGCAAAAAAGTGATCCCTTAAACTACATTTTCGCGGAACCATCGAGGAAAGTTTACAGCAGATAACGTAATCTACACAGATCATCGAAAATTACCAATCGGTCCAACTACAATGGTTGTCATCCTCTGAAGAAACCCTGCGGCAAAGTGTGGCCACACATGTGAAGTTCCCATACCGCCACTAGCACCACCTATAACTTCTTCTGAAGAATCATCGGTGACTTCACTTACGACAGCGCTAAGGTTATCCACATGCTTCAGTGCTCCACTTGCCACAAGCAGTATATTGGGTAAAGCGAAGCACCGTTCAGGTACGTTTTAACAACCAGAGTCTATGCCTCTGACCTTCCTGATGTTGCACTGTAATGTCATGTCCAGGTACAAGGGCACTCTTTTTAAATTGACAAGGCCACAATACTACTTTAATTTCATCAAGGCTGAGAAGTTCGCGACTCCTACCTCATCAACAAGTCCACACTTTGCACTTGCACTCTGGCATCAACGAAGGCGTCGTACAGGTTACTTTCCTTTCTGTAAAACAAATTAGTTCTGCAGAAACTCGAGGATGTCGCAAGGGTTAATAAAAAGAAAAGAAGACAACCATCGTTTTGGAAGTCTCCCTTCCTTTTTTTTTCCTTTCTGTGGAGCAATGCCCATCAAAATAATTCGCTAAATTCATTCCCCCCCCCCCCCCCCAATCGGCCACATTACAATGTTTCTTTTTTGTTTATTGAGGTTGTGTGCATGTATTTATTACACGTGTACATGGATTAGTTTGTTTTTCACTTGACACTGACGTTCAGTGACTATTGATCTTTGTTTACTCTTACTCTATAGCACGTACGTAGCGACGAACGAAGCGATACATTCCACGCCAGTAGTAGCGGTGGGACAGTGGGTGTAGGTTTTTAACACTCCAGCATGGGCGCATTGTGGGTCGGCTAGAAAGGAGGCGCATATTGTTACGTGAGTAACGAGACAAAGTATTGCGAATATATTCGAAAAATATATTTGCAAGAGCGGTTGCAGCACTGGCCAGTCTGGCTCCGAGCTCGAGCAGCCAGCGAGCCTCATCTTCTTCGTCGGGCGCACACGCGCATTCGCACTATGGTTTGTGGCAGCCTACAGGTAGCATATAACCCCCGTCGGCAAAGGCGCCGTCTCGGCGCATCTAGATGTCAAGATCATTGGGCGAGTGGTACTGCTTCAGGCGTGCGACGTGTACGATGTCGCTGGCCCTAGGGGTGGATGAAGACGGCGAGGCAGCAGGAGTGATTTCATAAGTGACGGGAGTCACCTCACGAAGCACTCTGTAGGGCCCTGTGTACCGAGAGAGCAGCTTGTCAGACAGGCCAACGTGCCTGGTCGGAGACCACAGCAGAACCAACGAACCGGGCGAAAAGTGCACATCGCGGTGTCGTTGGTCGTACCGACGCCGTTGGTTTGCTTGGGAGGTCAGAAGGCGAGCACGAGCGGTTTCGCGTGCGTGGGCGGCCCGGCTGATGGCGTCCAGAGCATATTGTGAAGTTGGAGCTGCTGGTAACGGAATCGTCGTATCGAGGGGTAATGTGGGTTCGCGGCCGAACAGCAAGAAAAAAGGGGAGTAACCAGCCGTGTCGTGGCGCGAAGAATTGTAGGCAAATGTCACGTATGGTAAAGCGATGTCCCAGTCAGAGTGATCTGAGGAAACGTACTTTGCAAGCATGTCAGTTAGGGTTCGGTTCAGGCGTTCTGTGAGGCCATTTGTTTGCGGATGGTACGACGTAGTGAGCTTGTGGCGTGTTGCACAAGAGCGTAGAATGTCCGCTATGACTTTCGATAGAAATGTGCGGCCTCGGTCCGTGAGCAGCTGGCGTGGAGCACCATGTTGCAAGATCACGTCGTGTAGAAGAAAATCGGCGACGTCAGTGGCGCAACTTGTTGGAAGGGCGCGTGTGATTGCGTAGCGTGTGGCGTAGTCTGTGGCCACAGCTATCCACCTGTTGCCAGCAGAAGACAGAGGAAAAGGGCCGAGTAAGTCCAAGCCGACGCGAAAGAAAGGTTCAGTAGAAATATCGAGTGGTTGAAGGCGCCCAGCCGGAAGCGTCGATGGTGTTTTGCGGCGCTGACATTCCTCACACGCCGCGACGTATCTTCTGACGGACCGTGCCAGACCTGGCCAATAGAAGCGACGGCGAATCCGGTCGTATGTGCGGGACACACCCAGGTGACCGGCAGTAGGAACGTCATGAAGTTCGTGGAGTACAGCCAAGCGGAGGTGTTTGGGTATGGCAAGCAGCAGAGATGGGCCGTCTGGATGGAAGTTATGCCGGTATAATGTGCCATTCTGGAGTACGAACGAGCGATAGGATCGGTTCGATGGGGAGGAGTCGAGGCGCTCAATGATAGCTCGTAGGGCTGCATCACGGCGTTGCTCGTCGGCTATGTGGTTCAGTTGAGAAACGGAGCACACGCAGGCGTCGTTGTCAGGTATGGTATCCGATGGGTCAACTGGATAGCGAGAAAGGCAATCGGCGTCCTGGTGCAGGCGTCCAGACTTGTATATCACAGAAAAGGTGTATTCTTGCAGTCGCAGAGCCCAGCGACCAAGTCGACCTGTAGGATCTCTTAAGGATGAAAGCCAGCAGAGCGCGTGGTGGTCGGTGACGACGGAAAAGTGAGTGCCATATAAATATGGACGGAATTTTGAGACCGCCCAGACAAGAGCAAGGCATTCTCGCTCTGTGATCGAATAGTTACGCTCTGCAGGTGTAAGGAGGCGGCTAGCATACGCGATAACGCGGTCGTGTCCCTGTTGGCATTGGGCGAGAACGGCTCCGATACCGTGACCACTGGCATCAGTTCGGACCTCAGTTCGGGCAGATGGGTCAAAGTGGGCGAGGATAGGGGGCGTCGTCAAAAGTGTTATGAGGTGAGAGAAGGCGGCAGCTTGAGTGGACCCCCACGAAAATGGAACGCCTTTCTTCAAAAGATCGGTAAGTGGTTGGGCGATTGCCGCAAAATCTTTCACGAACCGCCTAAAGTAGGAGCAAAGTCCCACAAAGCTCCGGACATCTTTGGCGGATTGGGGTACTGGGAAATTCGTGACGGCACGAATTTTCTCAGGGTCCGGTCTCACACCAGAAGCATCGACAAGGTGGCCCAGCACGGTAATCTGTCGGCGGCCGAAGTGACACTTCGAGGAGTTCAACTGGAGGCCAGCTTTGCGGAAGACGTCGAGAATGGCCGACAGACGCTCAAGGTGGGTCTCAAACGTAGGTGCAAATACGAGGACGTCGTCTAGGTAACACAGGCATGTTGACCATTTGAACCCGTGTAGCAGAGAGTCCATCATACGTTCGAACGTGGCGGGGGCATTGCATAGGCCGAAGGGCATAACCTTGAATTGGTATAGGCCATCTGGAGTGATGAAGGCGGTCTTTTCTTGGTCTTTCTCGTCTACGGCAATCTGCCAATAACCAGAACGAAGGTCGATGGATGAAAAGTAGCGTGCGCCGTGGAGACAATCGAGGGCGTCATCAATACGTGGTAAAGGATACACGTCCTTTTTGGTGATTCGATTTAGATGCCGGTAATCGATGCAAAAACGCCATGTGTTGTCCTTCTTTTTAACCAGGACGACGGGTGACGCCCATGGGCTTGATGAGGGCTCAATAATGCCTTTAGTTAACATCTTATTCACTTCAGCTTGAATAATCTGGCGCTCCGACGCGGACACGCGATACGGTCGACGGTGAATGGGAGCAGCATCACCGGTGTTGATGCGGTGCTTTACAAGAGAAGTTTGGCCGAGTGGGCGGTCGTCAAGGTCGAAGATGTCACGGTAGGAAGCTAGAAGGCGTGCGAGAGCGGCTGATTGCGCTGGGGGAAGGTCAGGGTCGATCATGGGACGTATTGACATGTCGAGGCATGTGGCATCGAGTGGGCGACAAGGAAAATTGGGGCATGCGTCGGCTGCGAAAGTGGTGACGTGATCATCGGCTAAGGACCGCAACGTGGCAATTAGGATGCCTTCAGGGAGGACTTGCTTTGTGAAGCCGAAATTTATGACGGGTAGACGGGTCCGGTTGGAGGCTACAGTTACGATGCAGTGAGGGACGGTGACGTCACGTGCCAGTAGGACATCAGGAATCGGCGTGACGATGTAATTCCCATCCAATACGGGTGAGGTCGTGGCGAATTCGGTGAATGTGAGGGCTTTAGGCGGTAAGCGGAGGAAGTCTGTGGCAGAAAGGCCGTGTTGAGGTTCAGGGTGAATATCCGGCTGAAGAGGAAGGTCTAAGCAAAGAGTACCAGCGGAACAGTCGATCAGAGCAGAATGGGTCGACAGGAAGTCCATCCCTAAGATGAGGTCATGAGGACAGTTCTGGAGCACCGTGAATAGAACAGGGATGTAACGGTCGGCGATGCGTATGCGAGCCGTACACATGCCAATGACAGGAACAGTGCCGCCATCGGCCACACGTACAGCTTCGGTAGCAGGGGGCGTGAGTACTTTTCTTAAGCGGCGACAAAGATGAACGCTGATTATGGACACATGAGCGCCAGTATCGACTAGTGCCGACAGAGAAATACCGTCCACGTGTACATCGACAAGATTTTTGTTCGTATGAAGCGTCAATGGAGGGTTTGGTTCAGACAGGGATGATGCAGCACTACCTCCAGGGGCTGCACTGTCTAGTTTTCCGTCGGGTACGATGAAAAGTTAGGCGGCGAGTGATGGCGGCGTGGCTGGGGCGACGGGGAACGACGGCGTTGAGGGGACGGAGAACGAGCAGGAAGGCGGCTGTTAGACGTGTCGAAAGCAGGGGCGGTACGGCTGGACGAATACCGGCGAAGATCTTCATATGGGTTATAAGGTGCGAAAAACTGGCTCCTATGTGGCGGCGTCCAGGAGGCACGGCAGTAGCGGGAGACATGTCCAACGCGGTGGCACCGGAAGCAGATCGGTTTGTCGTCAGGAGTTCGCCATTCCGCCGGGTTGCGAGATCGTGGAGCAACAAATGGGTCACGTCGAGGTGCATTAATGGGAGTTGGTCTGGAGGAGGGGCAAGAGATGGGGCAAGCATCAGGGAACCCGCGGTTGGCGAATTCTTGTCGTACGACCGCCTGAATAACGGAGATCGCGGGGGTTGTCGGTATCGTATGTTCGAAAGAAGTGGGCTGAAGCGGCGCTGGGCTTGCTGCTTCAAGTTCCCGTCGAACGATACGCGTTACACTCTGCTCAAAGGGCGGTGTGACGGTAGAATCGGAGCAGGTGGACGTAGCCGCCGTGTTTGGCAACCGAGAAAAAGGAGGGCGCACCCGACGGCTTTTTGCTGTTTCGAAACGGCGGCATTCTTGAATTACACGGTCGATGGTCGAGACGTTAGTGTACACCAGCAAATTGAAGGCGTCGTCCGCGATCCCCTTCAAAACGTGTCCAACCTTTTCAGCCTCAGACATCGCCTCGTCCACTTTTCGGCAAAGAGCGAGAACTTCTTGGATGTATGACACATACGATTCAGTTGGCGACTGGACACGGGTAGCCAGCTCCTGTCGTGCAGCTGCGTGGCGACCGGTCGGGTCCCCAAAGATGTCACGTAGCTTCTCCTTGAACGTGTCCCAGCTGGTGAGTTCGGACTCATTTGTCTCGTACCAGACACGCGGGGTTCCGTCCAAGTAGAAGAGAACATTAGCGAGCATCATGGTAGGGTCCCAACGGTGAGTTTGACTGACCCGTTCATAAAGGCGAAGCCATTTGTCGACGTCGAGGCCAGGTTGCGCAGAAAATGTCCCGGGATCACGTGGTGTTTGGACGGCGACAAAGGTTGTCGGAGAAGCCGCAGATGATGAAGCGGACGCGTTGTCACTGGAAGCCATGGCGGGAAGCTGGAGGATGCGGCCACTGCGGAGCTGCGTGGTGAGGACGGGGATCGTTCCACCTCCACCAAATATGTTACGTGAGTAACGAGACAAAGTATTGCGAATATATTCGAAAAATATATTTGCAAGAGCGGTTGCAGCACTGGCCAGTCTGGCTCCGAGCTCGAGCAGCCAGCGAGCCTCATCTTCTTCGTCGGGCGCACACGCGCATTCGCACTATGGTTTGTGGCAGCCTACAGGTAGCAATATGTTGGAGCGGAGACATCTGGGAATGACTAGGAGCCATTGGCGTCCTTCGGAGAGATAATTCCGTCTGTATAGCAAACCATCTCTGATAACGAAGTGCTGTATTTGACGGCGCATACCTATAGGGATATTTTGCAAGGGTGTTTGACTCAACAAGTTGATAAGTGAAGCGATCCAGGGATATTTTCGTTGCTCCTGTAGCCTGTCGCTGACACTAAGTGCAGATACGTCGGGGGTAGGCGAAGACGGCGACTTGTCACTGCATCGTAGAGGTGCTCGGGAAAAAGCGTCTGCGCCGGAATGTTTTCGGCCAGATCGGTAAACAACGTGAATGTCGTACTCCTGTAGCCGAAGCGCCCAACGGGCGAGCCGGCTGGTGGGATCTTTTAACGAGGAGAGCCAACATAATGCGTGATGATCTGTAACCCCAATGAATGGGCGCCCGTAAAGATTGGGTCGAAACTTGCCTGTGGCCCATATGATGGCTAGACACTCTCTTTCGGTGACTGAATAGTTGGCTTCTGCTTTTGTGAGTGCACGGCTGGCGTAAGAGACGACGTACTCATCAAATCCAGGTTTACGCTGGGCGAGCACAGCACCGAGGCCAACTCCGCTAGCATCCGTGTGTATTTCCGTCGGGGCAAGAGGATCAAAATGTCGCAGTATAGGAGGTGACGTAATAAGATGGCGGAGTGGGACAAATGCATCATCACAAGCTGACGACCAACTAGAAAGGTCGTTGTTGCCGGAAAGAAGGTCAGTCAAGGGCGATATGATGGAGGCGAAGTTGCGAATAAAACGACGAAAATATGAACATAAACCGAGAAAGCTGCGAAGTTCTTTTAAGGTCTTCGGCTTAGGAATTTTGGCAACGGCACGGAGTTTCGTCGGATCCGGAAGAATGCCATCTTTAGATACAACATGGCCCAAAATTAGGAGTTTTCGAGCGCCGAAGCAGCACTTCTTCAAGTTGAGCTGTAGACCGGCGGAGGTGAGGCAAGTAAGCACTGTCTCGAGCCGCTGATGATGCGTTGAAAAGTCGCTTGAAAATATCACGACATCGTCTAAATAACACAGACATGTCTGCCATTTCAGGCCGCGGAGGATGTTGTCGATCGTGCGCTCGAAAATGGCAGGCACATTGCTGAGCCCGAATGGCATGACGTTAAATTCGTATAAGCCATGAGGGGTTACAAAAGCCGTTTTGGGGCAATCAGCTTCAGCCATTGGAACCTGGCAATAACCTGAACGCAGATCTAGTGACGAGAAGAACTCCGCGCCTTGTAAACAGTCAATGGCATCGTCTATGCGAGGTAGCGGGTAAACACCTTTGCATGTGATCTTATTCAGCCGGCGGTAGTCGACACAGAATCTTATTGAGCCATCCTTTTTCTTGACTACAACCACTGGCGAGGCCCACGGGCTGTTAGAGGGCTCAATAACACCTCGCTTAAAGATGTCGTCAAGTTGTTCCGCGATTATGCGACGCTCAGATGCCGATACCCGATACGGACGCTGATGTGAAGGAGCGCGTAGGCCAGTGTCGATTTCGTGGGCTACTGTGGAAGCATGGCCCAAAGTCAGTTGCTGGTGGTCGAAGCTGGCGCGGAAGCGCCCGAGGAGGGCGATGATGTCGGTTCGCTGCTGGTCCGTAAGGTTGGTGTCAATGCAGCGCGAAATTGCGTCGGTGAATGATGGGGAAGAGGATGACACGCAGCAATCAACAGCGTCAATAGGTAGCGTAGTCGAGTGGTCAGGAACTACACGGGCACTCGAGGGATCAATGTCATCGGCAAAGCCCATGCACTCTCAGCACAGTAACTTGGAAGGGGAAGGAAACGAATTTGAAACATAAATTGCACTTGATTCATCGTGAACATTCAGAACGGCGAAAGGAATCAGGAAGCACTTGCGGCAAACAGCGGTTTGAGAAGGCGTAAAAAGAACAATTGAGCCACTAGAGATGTCACAGGAAAGCGGAACAAGGGCAGATGAGAACGGGGGTATCGAAGTGTCGGCGGCAAAGAAAACTTTTGCAGGTGAAAGGGACGAGGCGAATGAAGCAGCGTCGCATAACGGCGTGAACTCCACTTCGGCACGAGCACAGTCGATGACAGCATGATGAGTGCAGAGGAAGTTCCAGCCTAATATAATGCCATGGGAACACTGCGGGAGCACAACAATCTCGACGACATAAATATTGTGAGCAATCACGACACGTGCTGTGCGCTGTTATGCCCGCGAGTCCACAGCGAACGTCCATGCCTCTAAAAAAGGCAATCTGTGTCAAGATCAGCCCGCGAGCCCGCCTGACGCGAACAGCTCAACGGCGTCATCAAGCGGCGGTGCCTCTCTGCCGCGCACGCACAGTGAGTCACCTCAGCAAGCGAGCCCGTCGAGCAAGCAATCGGCGCCTTCCTGTCTTGCGAGTCTGACGCAATGCTGGGCGACGTCACTCGTCCTTGGGTGCAGCCACCTGCAGCGCAGCGGCGCCAGATTCGATGAGAATGACGCGGCCCAGCGGTGAACCCATTGGAGGATTCTGACCTCACGACCAGCGGTGTTTCTGGTTGGACATTTGGTTACTCAAAGAATCCACCTGGCGCATATAAAAGAAGCCCTGCGGCGCGTCGCGAGCAGCAGACATGTGTGTCGCAGTTGAGCTATGTGTTAGCAGACCTATGTGTTAGAGAGGAGAGCTCGGCTCTTCGGGTCTCTAAGCTGTCGGCCCCAGTGCCGAATTTGTAACGCCTCTGTACAGAGTGCTGTTTATCGGATTCTTACGGTACAGCTTACCTGCAATGTCTAACACCGGCAAGACCAACCTGCGCGCAATTCAGAGCATTCAAGCCCAAGCACTTAAGATATGCCTTGGAATACCCCGCAGTGCTTCAACGGCTGAAACCATTGCCATCGCTGAAGATCACTCAATAAATACGCATATTATTACCGAGACAATGCGCATGCACCTCAGGCATTATGCCAGGACCCCTTCTCACCACTTGGCGAGCCTAGCTGCTGAAAGGCCCCGCACGACATACGGCACTATTGTCTCCAAGCATCGTTCATCGTTTGCTGAGACATACGTACCTGCATCAAAGCCACTGCTTCCTCCTTGGAGCTTGAGCCGGCCGCGAGTTCACTTAATGATTCCAGGAATGAGGAGAAAATCGGACTTACCGACACATGCCCTGAAACATGACATTGCATTGCTGAGTAACTCGGGGGACGAATTGCAACTCATGATTACGGAGCTAGACAAGGAGAGCAGAAAGGTGGGTCTTAAAATGAATCTGCAGAAAACGAAAGTAATGTACAACAACCTCGGCAAGGAGCAGCGCTTCGAGATAGGTAATAGTGCACTTGAAGTTGTAAAAGACTATGTCTACTTAGGGCAGGTAATAACCGCAGAGCCGAACCACGAGACTGAAGTAACTAGAAGAATAAGAATGGGGTGGAGCACATTTGGCAAGCACTCTCAAATTATGACAGGTAGTTTGCCACTATCCCTCAAGAGGAAGGTATATAACAGCTGTATCTTGCCGGTACTTAGCTACGGAGCAGAAACCTGGAGACTTACAAAGAGGGTTCAGCTTAAATTGAGGACGACGCAGCGAGCAATGGAAAGAAAAATGGTAGGTGTAACCTTAAGAGACAAGAAGAGAGCAGAGTGGATTAGGGAACAAACGGGGGTTAAGGATATCATAGCTGAAATCAAGAAGAAGAAATGGACATGGGCAGGGCATGTAGCGCGTAGACAGGATAACCGCTGGTCATTAAGGGTAACTGACTGGATTCCCAGAGAAGGGAAGCGGGTTAGGGGGAGACAGAAGGTTAGGTGGGCAGATGAGATTAAGAAGTTTGCGGGTATAAATTGGCAGCAGCAAGCACAGGACCGGGTTAACTGGCGGAACATGGGAGAGGCCTTTGTCCTGCAGTGGACGTAGTCAGGCTGATGATGATGATGATGATGATGCCCTGAAACAACTGAGTCTATTCCTACTGGAAGAAAACTACAGTAACCACGTGCACATTTACACGGATGGCTCTACTACGCCGTCTAGTTCAGGTGGAGCAGTGGTTATACCATCACAAGGGATAACTCGGTGTTTTAAGACTTCACATGTGACAAGTTCAATGACGGCAGAACTCGAGGCTCTGCGCAATGCACTGGAACACATCAATTCAGAGAAAAGACCAGGTAAATGGGCTGTGTTTTCTGGCTCAAAACCAGCGTTACAGTGCCTGATATCAATTCTCCGACGCGGATGGCACGACCAGTTGACCTACCAAACCGTGAAACTTCACCACCTGTTAATACAAAAAGGCCATGACATCGTCTTTCAGTGGTTACCTGGGCATAGTGGTATCGGCGGCAATGATTCTGCAGATCATGCTGCTCGCACGTCACATAAAGAAGCGAACAGCGTTCCGATACCGCTTTCAAGAGCGGATGCGGCGAGGCAGATTCGTCAACTGGCCCGCAGTCTCACACTGACTGAGTGGAACACACCAAGCATACGACGTACACGACTGCACGAGCTCGACCCTTCACTGCAACTCCGGCCTCCACCCGGCCTACATCGACGTGAAGCTTCGCTTCTCTATCGCCTTTGGCTGGGAGTTGCTTTCACGAAAGCTTATACCACGTTAATCAGAATTACTGACAGTGCGGCGTGCGATGTTTGCGGCACCGACGAAAATATCGAACACCTGCTGTGTCATTGTCCTCGATTTGCCTCAGAGAGACAAGTACTTGCCAACGCAATGCGGCGACTGGATGATCGGCCTCTTTCTGTGCAGGTGCTATTACAGCAACGCACACATGCCTCGACAGCCCACAAGGCAGTGAAAGCCCTGCTGCGTTTCCTGAGAAAGACAGGCTTGTGTGAACGCCTCTGACATGCGGTAGAGTTCTACACGCTGCAGTGAAATTAATGTCAGTCTCTCTCCCACCCCCTTTTTTCCCTCTCTTCCTTCTTTCTCGTCTTTCTTTTCCCCTTCCTTTATCCCCCAGTGTAGGGTAGCCAACCGGATGTCTTTCTGGTTAACCTCCCTGCCTTCTCCCTTTTTGTTGATTCCTCCTCCCTCCTCTTCTGTATATATGCCGTACATAAACCTTGTTTAACTCACCGTCGTCTCGTCCGCTCGTCTATCAGCTCTGCGCAGAAGCAGTCGCGAGCTGCGAAACCTACGATACCAAACGGCTGGTGACCTTCCCGGGATCGGCCGGCGTCAGCGACATCGATGTGGTGAGTGCCTGACGTTTTCCCCTCAGTTCACCAGACAACTCTAGCTCAGGTTACAGTAGATTTGAGAAGGGCTGTGTGAAGCATTAGAGTGAGCTTTGATCGTTCCAAGCAAAGTCGAAGTGCTTTGAAACCAAAGTTAACGCGGAGGGGGTAAACACGGAAGTGTTAACAATTGCTTGCGCGTCTTGCTAGTTGACTTATAGTGGGTACGGCAAGTAGATTCTTAACAGGGGCAAACAGCAAGAGGCTAGTGTGAACGATGGAGAACCTTAAAGTGAAGGAGCTCATTGAAATTTGTGAGGAATTCGGCATTACTTTGGGCCGTGCGAAACTAAAGCAAGCGATCCTTGAGATCATGAAGAATGAAGGAGTGTCGGCTGAGGAAGTCGATGATGCTTGGGAGGATATCAAAGCACGCCGCGAGGAGGCTGAAAGGCGAGAAGTAGAAGCTCGCGAACACCAAGAAGCTGAAAGGCGAGAAGTTCGCGAACGTGAAGAAGCTGAAAGGCGCGAACGTCGCGAGCGTGATGAGGCCGAGAGACACGAGCGCCTAGAGTTGAAACGAATAGAATTGGCAATGCTACAGTGTTCGCAGGCGCCTAGCGTAGCTTCTCCGACGATTCAGGTCAGCGGTTATAGAATTCGGGACCAACTGCCACCGTTCGTAGTAGGCGAGGACATGGCGAAGTATCTCGTCAAGTTTGAACACGTCTGTGAGCGAAATGCTTTAGAGCGGTCTTTTTGGGCGCAGAACCTGTTAGCTCTTCTTCCCGGCGAAGTGTCCGACGCGATAACTTGCTTGTCGAGGGAAGCGTTTTAGAGCTATGACGAGGTTAAGGAAGAGCTCTTGAGACGTTATAAGTTGTCACCCGAGGCTTTCAGGCAATGGTTCCGGTATGCTAAGAAGGGGAATGAGTCACATGTTGACTTCGTGTTTCGTCTGAAAGCCGATTTAATTGAATGGCTCAAGGGCGAAGGTGTTTATGACGATCGCGATAAAGTGGTGGAATGCATTGCATTGGAGCAATTCTACCGCTGCATCGAGGAGGATGTCAAGCTTTGGCTGCAGGAAAAACTTTGTGAAGTACAGCTAAACAAGGCAGCAGAGGTAGCTGAGGAGTATTACACTCGCCGAAAGTTGCATAGCAGGGTAGTGCGCGTTGAAAAGAATGAAAGGAAAGAGGGCTTTTCAAAAAAACCTGATCAACGGAAAACCGCTCCGCACCGTAATTTCAAGAAGGACCCGTCTCCTACGAAGGACACTGTAGGGGAAGGGCAAACGGAAGCGGAGAAATCTAGTGATGTTCCTGAACAACGCACTGATACCACATGGGCGTTTGAATCACGGAAGCCGCTAATCTGCTACAACTGCAAAAAGGAAGGGCACATCGCGATAAACTGTAAGCAAAAGTTTGATTTTGCAACAATCCGAGAATCGGAAAAGAACATGCGGTTGTTAGAGCCGTATATCCAAAAAAATTAGTGTGAATGGGAACACGTGTCGAGCACTTCGTGACTCAGTGGCAACCATGGACGTTGTCCATCCTTCATTGGTATCTCCGGATGACTTTACAGAAGAATGCGCGTCGATCAGGCAAGTCGCCGAGGTGCAGAGTGCTTGCATACCAATCGCTACGGTTGTTATTGAAGGCCGGTTCGGTAAGCTTCGCACCGAAGCGGCTGTGTCTGCCGCGCTTCCCGATCGTTTTTCTTATCTTTTCTCTAACAATTCAGAGCAACTTCTCAAAGAGCAGGATAAATCGTTCTTCCCCAACTTAGCGTACATGGCCCTCACGCGATCGCAAGCGCGGAAGCTTTCGCAAGCTTCCGCGCTTGCGAAAGCTTGCGGAAGCTGTGCTCGCAAGCTTTCGACTGTGCTCGTGCTTGTGATCGACTGTGCGGAAGCTGTGATCGACTGTGCTCGTGCTTGTGAACCTACAAGTGACCTTTGCGGCGAGTCGACGGAACCACAGAACACCTACCAGCTTGACGGAACCTCAGAGAGGAAATTTTCCGCGTGAGTCATGTGAGCAGTCACTCGAGCGGCCCGTCGCCGAAGCGACCGGCACGGTTTCCGTAGCAGGGGGAGACGACATGGCGCCATTGAATCAGAGCGAGAGGGCTGCAACTCTCTCGCCTGTAGCGGAAAGTTGGAGTGAGCTGTCGAGGGTTGATCGAGAAACGCTCATTCGAGAGCAGCGTAAGGACCTCTCGATAAAAGCGCTAATGGAAAGCGTAAACTTGGGAAAAAAGAAAAGGAATGTTTCTTTTTTTGAGAAAGCAGGGCTTTTGTATCGGAGCTACACAAATGCGCAAGGTCGCAAGTATGAGCAGCTCTTGGTGCCACAAAAGTATCGTCGCCAACTATTGCAAATGGCGCATGAAAACGCATGGGCAGGGCATCTCGGCATAAAAAAGACCAAGGCTAGAGTTTCCCTCAAGTTTTATTGGCCGAAATGCTGGAAGGATATCGAAGACTTTGTACGCTCATGCGACACTTGTCAGACAGCGGGGAAATCCACGGACAAGTTTAAGGCACCCATGAAGCTTGTGCCAATTATCACAGAACCTTTTCAGCGCCTAGTAATTGATATAGTCGGGCCATTGCCAGAGTCAAGGCAAGGTTGTCGGTACATCCTGACGGCTCTCTGTGTAGCCACAAAATTTCCGGAAGCGATACCACTTAAGAAGCTCACTTCTCCTCATGTCGTGGATGCACTGCTATCTATATTTGCACGCGTCGGATTTTCTTCTGAAATCTAATGCGACAATGGTAGTGTCTTCACCAGCTACCTTACCTCTACCTTTATGGATAAATGTGGAATAAAAGTAGTGCACAGCTCGATTCATCACCCGCAATCTAATCCGGTAGAGCGTATGCATTCCGTTCTGAAACGTATACTGAGAGCTCTTTGCTACGAGTACAAATGCGACTGGGAAGCGTGTATTCCTCCAGCTATGTTCGCTTTGAGATCAGCTCCTCATGAGAGCACTGGTTTCAGGCCTGCAGAGCTTGTTTATGGCAGGAGTTTGAGAACACCATTGCGGATGCTGCGCGAGTCCTGGGAGGGTTTCGATAAGGACCCTAATGTAGTTGCGTATGTTCTAGACCTCCTTCAGAGGCTTGGAAAAACGAAAGATCTAGTGGAAAGCCACATGAAGGTGGCACAAGTGTTGTCGAAGGAGTACTACGACAAATCAGCGAAGAAGCGTGCTTTTGAAGTTGGTAGTCAGGTAATGCTGCTGCGGCCGTCCAAGAAGAACAAGCTTGAGGTTCATTGGGAAGGGCCCGCCAAAGTAATATCGAAGCTTTCCGATACGAATTATGAAGTGAAATTAGGAAAGCGGCTGAACAAAATTTACCACAGTAACTTGATAAAACCATATATTCAACGTCAAGTGGTCGTAAATCTGCTGTTGAATGCTTCAGAGGAAGAGGGAGAAGTTGAGTTTTAGTGATGTAATCGAATGGGGATCGGAGGTAATCTTGGAGCAGAAGTAACCTAGAGCCTAGGTTAAGTGAAGTCCAGAAGGAGGACCTGAGAAGGATTGTTTCCGAGTTTCAAGAGGTGTTTTCGGACCGTGCCGGAAACATGACGGTGATCGAACACGATATCGAGCTAACTTGTGAGGAGCCAGTCCGTAGCAAGCCGTATCGTTGTTCCCCTGTGCAAAAGCAGATTATGAAAGAGGAGATCGATAAAATGCTGGAGTTGGGAGTTATAGTACCGGGCGAGAGTGACTATACATTCCCTCTAATATTGGTTCAAGTGCCAGGAAAAGATCCGAGGCCATGCATCGATTATCGGCGTCTTAACGTCATAACTCGAGACCAAACTTACCCGATACCAAACCTGGAGGAGAGGGCGGAAACTGTGTCACAGTCTAGCTATATTTACACGTTAGACCTCGTGCGAGGGTATTGGCAAGTCCCCCTTACGGAGCGTGCTAGCCGCTATGCCGCATTTGTATCTCCATTTCGAACGTATCGTTCACTTAAGCTGAGCTTTGGATTGAAAAATGCGCCCTTTTGTTTTTCAGGCTTATGGGACCGCGTTCTTAAAGGCCTCTCTGATTTCGCTCTGCCGTATCTTGACGATGTCGCCATCTTCTCAAACAGCTAGGAAGAACATGTCGAGCATTTACGCGTCGTTCTGAACAGGTTGAAAGAGGCTGGTCTTACCGTGAAACCTACTAAATGTCACCCAGGGTGCGGCGATGTGTCTTACCTGGGGCACGTTGTTGGGCGTGGCCGGCGTAGACCTTCAGAAATTAACGTAGCCGCCGTCGTGAACTATCCACGACCAACCACAAAATCTGAGATAAGGGCATTCTTGGGCCTGGCTGGATACTATCAGCATTACGTGCAAAATTACTCTAGCATGGCCAGCCCTCTAACTGACGCACTTCGAAAATCCGAGCCGGTTAAAGCAGTATGAGACTGAGAAAAGGAGAATGCGTTTTGCCAACTAAAACAGGCCCTAAGCGAAAAGCCGTTCTCATGGCATCCGATTTCTCTAAACGATTTGTGATTCAATGCGACGCGAGTGATCGCGGCATGGGAGCTGTATTGGGCCAGGAAGACAGTGCTGGTAACGAAAGGCCAGTTTTGTATTTGAGTCGAAAACTCAGCGGCAGGGAAGAGGCATACAGTACCTCTGAAAAGGAATGCGCTTGCCTCGTGTGGGCGGTTCAAAAGCTAGCTTGTTATGTCTCCGGTTCGAGGTTTGTGGCCGAAACGGACCACTGTCCTCTAACCTGGTTAAATAACATGTCGCCTTAAGGTGGTCGGTTACTGAGGTGGAGCATGATACTCCAAATGGACAACTTTGACGTTTGCTACAAAAAAAGGAAAGCTAAACGCTAATGCAGACGCGTTGAGCCGTGCGTTTAGTTAGTACCTTCTTCACCTTTCAGTTTCTCGCTGGCAATTCGGGGCAACATTTTGTCCTCATCACGGCCTTAGCTGAGCGCTCTCGTCCAGAGTGAGCTCAAGCAGACAATTTTATGTTCTATTCTATTTCGTTACGTTATTGTACGTGTAGAAAAATTGAGTTCTCATTTTAAAAGTCTTGTGTCCCACATGTGCCTCTTGATGTAGAGGGAACGAAATTCTGATAGAGACGTAGCTAGGTATATGTTGTACTATACTTTGTCTGGTGTTCTGTCGGGTGACAGAGGGCACTTGCTTGTGTCGTGTGTTGTCTGTTGTCGAACCGTTTTTGACAAGTTGCAGAACCATCGACAAGTGCTGAGAGCAAAGATGGTCAGAAGAGACGAGCGAAGCTGGCTGGCAAGTTGTGGCGACAAGCCAGTAGAGCTGGGATCCGTCCTCAAGAATGGGATGTGTTCCCGGAACGTAGTCTGGAGCTGCATTCTCCCCATGGCCCTGGAGGCGAACCTGGAGGGACCTGACAAACGAGCGCGCCTGACATCCGAGCCACGTGGAAGCAGCTCGTCTTTCCGGCGCATTGTCTGGCGGCGGGGGTGCTCTTATGCCTGCGAGTCCACAGCGAACGTCCATGCCTCTGAAAAAGGCAATCTGCGTCAAGGCCAGCCCGCGAGCCCGCCTGACGCGAACAACTCAACGGCGTCATCACGCGGCGGTGCCTCTCTGCCGCGCACGCACAGTGAGTCACCTCAGCAAGCTAGCCCGTCGAGCAAGCAATCGGCGCCTTCCTGTCTGGTGAGTCTGACGCAATGCGTGGCGACATCACTCGTCCTTGGGTGCAGCCACCTGCAGCGCAGCGGCTTCAGATTCGATGCGAATGACGCGGCCCAGCGGTGACCCCATTGGAGGATTCTGACCTCACGACCAGCGGCGCTTCTGGTTGGTCATTTGGTTACTCAAGTAATCCACCCAGTGCATATAAAAGAGCCCTGCGGCGCGTAGCGAGCAGCAGACATGTGTGTCGCAGTTGAGCTATGTGTTAGAAGACATGTGTGTCGCAGTAGAGCTATGTGTTAGCAGACCTATGTGTTAGAGAGGAGAGCTCGGCTTTTCGGGTCTCTAAGCTGTCGGCCCCAGTGCCGAATTTGTAACGCCTCCGTATATATGCCGTACATAAATCTTGTTTAACTCACCGTCGTCTCGTCTGCTCGTCTATCAGCTCTGCGCAGAAGCAGTCGCGAGCTGAGAAACCTACGCTACCAAACGGCTGGTGACCTTCCCGGCGGAGTTCGAAGCAGTGGTGCCTTCGGAACCGTGTTGGCGTCACCGTCTTTCGAAACAGTGGTTGCAGCGGTGAGATTCCTGGCGCCCTTCGTAACGTCGTCGGAGGCGCGCTTCGTAACAGCATGCAGCAAAAGGGTGAATTCGTTGCTCGCTCGCAGTGCTCAAAACGAAGTCGTGAAGAGGCATTGTGACTTTTTTAGTCGACGGCAAAGTTTTTCAGTCATTACAGACACTGCGGCGCCAGTATCGACCAATGCAAAAACAGGTATACCTTCAACGGAGACCGCAACGACGTTGGACGACGAAAAACAAGGTCTTGTGGAGTTCGAAAGATCCGCAGTTCTTGCCCCCGGAACAGTGGCTCCCAGTTTTCCTCAGGGACAGGGCGAGGTCGACGTAGCATAGAGGAAAGAGAACGGCATTGAGGTGAAGGCGACCGGTGTCTGTTGAAGTTCCGGCGAGGTGAAAATGTGTCCATGATGGCAGTCTCGCCAGATACAGCAGGCGCCAGTCGTTGTGGGAAATCATAATTGTTGGGCCTGACGTCGTCACGCAGGAAAAACTCATGCCATCGACAAAATTATGCCACGTGACCCGCAATTCCACAGGCGAAGCATATGGGGCGGTTGTCTTGAGTGCGCCAAGGGTTCTGAAAGCGTGGAGGTGGTGGTTGGGAGAAAGGACGGGCAGCCTGGTTACATAATAGGCTCAGTCGATACGACAAAGGGGCGCGTGGACGTAGGGGTTCGTGATATAGAAACGTGTCCGTTCGCGACAAGTGGACGTCGGGTTCCGTTCAGTGCTTCGGCATAGGTCAATGGAGCAGCCACAGGTGGTGCTTGAGCTGTTGGTAGCGCCTCGGACACTTGCTCCTGGACTACTCGCTGTATTCGTGGCGCTAAAGTAGATGGGACATCTTCGGAGGTATAAGGCACGAGGGACAACTGGCGTGCGACCTGCTCTCGTACAAATTGCTTGATCTCGAGAAGCAGAGTGGTGTGGTCTATAGCAGTGCACGCTGACCTTAAAGCGGAGATTTTTGTACATGGCGCACTGGCACTACGAGTGGTGTCACGCTGTTTCCAGAGCTCATCATAGCTTTGACAAAGTTGGATCACTTCCGCTACCGTTTGCGGGCTTTTGGCGACAAGAGTCTGAAATGCGTCGTCAGTCACGCCTTTCAAGATGTGTTTGATCTTCTCGGCTTCTGTCATGGCCGAAATGACATACCGGCATAGGTCGACCACATCTTTGATATAACTGGTGTAATTCTCACCATTCTGCTGAGCCCTAGTACGCAAACGCTGTTCGGCCCGTAGTTTGCGAAGCGCTGGACGGCCAAACAAGTCCGCAAACGCTGTTCTGAAGGCCGACCAGGTGGGGAGGTCTCCCTCGTAATTACGGTACCAAAGACTGGCGACATCGGTCAAATAAAATCGGACGACAGTAAGCTTGTGCGCATCATCCCACTTGTTGTGCTTGCTGATCCGGTCGTATTCGTCGAGCCCGTCTTCCACGTATTTGTCATCGGTTCCACTGAAGGTAGGCGGATCGCGTTATCGAAAGGAGCCGAGACAGACAGGAGCTGAAGTAGTTGGAGCCGAGGCGGCCGCCTGCTTTTCGTCGTCCGTGGACATCGTAGCAACTGGAGGCAACGTACGGTTTCGCAATTCCAAGATTAGGCGTTACCCAGCACTCTCCACCAATTAAAATGAGGCGTTTTAGAGTGTCACTATTTTATAAAACAGGATAGCGGTCACGACACGTCAAGTGGTAATGGCGGAACCAGCCTGAGTACCCACCCAGCCAACAAAACGTCGTCTTCTTCACCAACTGAGTCATACCCCCTGCCTTTCTGAGTAGCACTCATCTTCTCCACTCCACTTCCACTACAATATATATATATATATATATATATATATATATATATATATATATATATATATATATATATATATATATATATATATATATATATATATATATATATATAGTGTCACATACAAGAGAACTAACAGGAACACAATACAAATCAACAATGTCTTCATCCTTTTCTTTCATTGCACTACCCCTCACGCGTCAGTCACTGCGTCGGTATGATTCACAATATTCGCCGCCTCCTCTCCCTTGAAGTCTGAGCCAGAGAATGAAGAGGCGTGAATACATTAATCACGCGGCACATAAAGTTTCAATCGGCTTGCATGGGCGGGAAAAGCGCGGCTTCTGCCTCAATTACCCAGTTCGAGAACAACATCCAGGTGGCCCGTAACATGGCCAAGGGGTTACACCACTCTGAATGGGCGAGCATACCACGGAAGAAACTTCTCGCAACGCTGTGAAACACGCTAGGTGCGCTGAACCAGCACGACGTCTCGTGGTTTGAAAGGGGAGTGGTTCTCGTTGGAAGGCGAACGGAATTTCATCTGGTGATGTGCTATGACCAGGTGCCTTTTCAAGCAAGCTTTCTGAAGTAGCTCCGAAGTTCTTGTATCATCCGGACGGTTGTACACTGTTGTGCTGAAACCCAAGAAGGTCTCTTGCGGAAACCTTGGCATCATTTCATAGAAAAGCTTGAACAGTGACTCCCGTGAGATTTCTGGTTGTGACGTATTGAGGGCGAAGACAGCTGCGGCGACGTATCCACCACTGTATTTGACCCAGTTGTTATGACTAAGACTTACGTATGTCGACAGCGTGTCCTTTACGGTACGTTTTGTGTGTTCCACCAGACCGTTTATTTGTGGGTGCTGAGGCATGTCGAATTTCATGGTGGGTCAGTAGGTTTCTGAATGCACATGACGTAAAGGCCGTGCTGCGGTCAGTGAAGAGCAAGCGTGGCGTGGCGTGTCGAAAAATGACGCACTTATTGATGAACACGAGGACGTGTTGCGTCGAAGAGTAAGGAATGGCCCTGACTTCAAACCAATTCATGAGATAATCCATCATGGTGACAATGGCGAACTTGTAACCGCCCAATGTACGTGGAAACGGTCCCATATGAACAAGTCCTATTAACTCAAAAGGTGTTTTCGGAGGAGTAATAGTTTGCATGGGGACTGGTTGCGGATTTGTGATGGCCTTCCGTGCTTGCCTCACCCTGCACGAGAAAACGTAGCAGGAGGTGTCACTGTGCATGCGCCACCACCAAAACATTTCTTTGATGCTTGCCAACGTCTTGTGCAGCCCGCGGTGACTTGCAATTTGAGCGTCGTGGCACATAAATAGCACTAATGGTCACATGGCTACTGGTACAACAGGCACGCACGACCCATCCCAATAATTTCAGTGATAGAGGATCCCCTCTCGGAGGATATACGGCACAGAAAAATTTTCATGACGACGCTTGAGAGTGCGCACTTGCCCGGATAGTTGCCAATTTATATCGACGACTTTTGCATCTTGTAGCTGAGTAGTTCGTAAATCGAGCACCACAGGTCTGGAGAGATGTCGCGGATGGCTGTTGGGTAGCGAGAAAGGTAGTAAACGTCTTGATGGCAATGCCTGTGCGACGGACAATAGAAAAGTTGTAATCTTTCAGTATGAGAGCCCAGCTGGCGAACTTAGCAGTGAGGTCTTTTTTTTTGTTTGAAGTCAGCGAGGGTGAGGTTTTCGGTATCCACCGTGAAGGTTTTTCTATAAACGTACCGAGGAAATTTCTCGACCTCCCAAACTACTGCCAAGCACTCAAGTTCACAGGCATGGTATCGGCTCTCTGGTTCACTTTGCCGGCGGGTAGCATAAGCGACTGGTTTGTCCTGCCCGTCCTCATTACCTTGCAAGAAAACATCTCCGAGGCCAAGACCACTGAAATCTGTGTGTAGAATCGTCGGGGCATTTTCATCATAGTGTGTAAGCGTCTGTGGTGCTTGAGGGGCAGTCTCTAATTTGCGGAAAGCAGCTTCTTGTTCGGGGCCCTATTTTCAGCGAACTTCTTTCTTCAGTAGCTCCTTGAGTAGTGCCGCGCTTGAAGCAAAGTCAGGTACAAAGCGTCTGAACTATGTGGCGAAGCTAAAGAAACTTTTGAGCTATATAGCAGTGTTGGGATACAGAGTACAGGCAATGGCCTGGAGCTTCGTGGGATGGGGGCTGACGCCTTTGGCTCTGACTACGTGTCCCAAGAAAGTAACTTCAGAGAAGCTGAAGAATCACTTGGACTTCTTAATGCAAAGACGAGTGTCTTGGGGAGCACGAAAGACTATCTTCAAACGCTTGAGGCCTTCGGGAAACGTGGGAGCGTACACAATGATGTCGTCTAGATAAACTAGAGCCGTCAACCACATGAGATGCCCAAAAACCCTTTTCATTATTCTTTGAAATGTAACAGGAGCACTGGAGAGCCGAAACAGAAGGTAAATCAAATAGTATAGTCCGTCAGGAGTTATAAAGACGGCTTTTTCAGGATTATTCGAGTCCAGTTCCTTCTGCCTTTAGCCTGAAAGAAGATCCAGCGTAGTGAAAAATGGGCACCATGTAGGTGGTCAAGGGTATTTGCCAAGACGAGGAAGCGGGTACACGTCGGGCTTAGTGACACTGTTTAGCCATCAATAGTCAACACAGAAACGAATAATGCGGACTGTCTTTCTGACAAGGACTAGAGGAGATGAAATCGGAATAGAGGAGTGCGGTAAGATGCCACGCTAAGGCATGTACACGTTATCCACCTTCTTGGCGATTTCTTCTCGTTCAGAGGTAGAGACTCGACGCGGATGATGTCGAAGAGGAACTTCTGAGCCGGTGTTCATCCTGCGCTGCACCAAAGGAGTGCGGCCCAGCTCACTGGGTGGCATGGCCTCGCAATCACAGAATTTTGGTAGAAGTGCTTGAATCTCATCTTTCTGTGAAGGAGTTAAGTTGGGGCCAAAGTTGAATTCATTCCACTTCAAGGAATAAGCAATTGGTGTTGAAGGTCTTAAGGCTGTACTACAGCCATGATGGACCGTGCTTTAAGGTATATACAGGTGCCGAGAATTGTGTCTGATGGCAGGTGACTTTCAGAGAGGTTGAACATGAGCGCGGCAAAAGTTTGGCCGTAAAATTGATGGAGGGTCCTAGGCAATGCGAACTCAGCTGCAGGCCTGGAAGAAACGGTGCTCTCTACAATAATGTCCACGTGGACAGAGTAATTGGCATGGCTGTGAAGAGAACAAACACAGCAGACGACAATGGTATGTTGACGGAGGTTGTGTAATCACAGGATGCAAAAGCGGGTACGACTTTCCAATTTACAGTTGCTTCTTTTTCTGGGTACGCACGGCCGTGCACATGCTCATTTTTAGAGTTCCAAGCAGCGGGACATCAATCACCCGTTACCGCTCTCGCAGATATGATCTGAAAAGAAATCAGGCAGGTGGTCGCCTCACTCGCACCACTAAGGTCTGAGATCCCTGAACTGACTTAAGCGGCGTCCTGCGATCTCCCGCACCACACGCTCCTGATTCCAGTATGCGTACAATGAACCAGGCTAGCCATCGATTACAGGGCACCTCTTCGACTTCACCACCCACCTCAAAGTTCCTGAGTGCACCAACATATACGACCGGATTCCGACAGAACGCCACAAAGGCCAGCGTGTGGCGTAGTTGGATAACCATTCACTCTGCTACCACTTCGACGAAGTGAGTCACATCTACCGCAATTGCCAATACCGCCAACGTGGTCTCCGACAGCTTGAAGAGTCGAGAGGCAAAGCTGAAGGAGCATAGACAAACATGATTTTTTTTTCTGGGGAGGGTTCACAGCTACCCGATGGTGGGTGGGTGGAGGAAAGAGGTATCAGCTTTTCTTTTTGACGTGACCATTGGCGGTAACTGTGTCTGAATGTTACCATTTAAACGATCCGTTTTCTAGTGTAAATTAAGGTAGTGATCGACTTCATTGTGATCTGTGTCAGCTTGTACAAGTATGATTACGACGTAGCATTAATCCCGTCGTCGAGCCAACTTCCAACGTTTGCGGTCCACATTCCTGCCAAAAGTATCACAGAGTGCCAAACCCTTGACAAACAGCGTGAAACGTTTTTCCGTATGCAGACATTTATCACTGTAAATTCACCCAGGAATAATATTGCCATAGTAGCATGGCTTAGCTTAAAATCCAAGTCAGCGAGAAGCGACGAAAAGAAAGGTGCCAAGTCGCGGGGTGTCTGTTGTAATTCCCCGTCCAGGCCACGCCACAGTACAACAGCGATCCGAAGCACGAGACGAGCGAACCGAGCATTGGCAATGCTGCGGGAAGGAGGCGCACCTTCCTCACAATCGCGCCCGCTGTATTTTTACTGCATGATCCGAGTGACCTTTCTTTCATTCTTGTGAAAGATGCTCCGTCTATAAGTGACATTCTTGTATCTGAAGAAGGTGTGTTGTCTCTGTCGTTAAGTCGGAAGCAAAGAAAATTCCTGGAATTCACTACATACCCAACAATTTTCTAATCAGGTACGATGAATGCTGCTCCAAGTACTTATGCCTAAAATATTAAAAAAATCGTGATCAGGAGCTCAAATACCAACAGAATTGAAGTACAGCGAAATTATTCCGATACCAAAAGGTGGGATCTCGTGCCAAGCAACTTGTGACAGGCCAATTTCCCTATTGTGATCCTGTTGAAGGATACTAGAGCACATATTCTTCTCGCATATATCGTCGGTCGTTTCTGGAAAAGAACAACGTTATTGATAATAGGCAAGGTAGTTTTGGCAAAGTTAGATCTGCTGTGGTGGCACGCCTTGAAACCATGTATGATTTCGCGGCTGCTATTGATACTGAATATCAAAAAGACGTGATTTTTTCTGGACTTCCAAAAACCTTTGGATTGTGTTTCGTATTCAAAACTGATAATACATGTTACGACAATGCTAAAGAATACTGCCTCTCGTCACATATAGAGGCGTAATTGCACCACAGACAGCAACGTAGTTCAATTGATAATTTTTGCTACTCCTGCAGCTCCCGGGTTGGGCGGTCCGAAAGGCTCCGTGTTGGGCCATTATTTTTCTTTATAGCTCTAAATAACATATATATCAATAAGCGGTGAAAATGAAACTGTTAGGAGATGACTACGTAATTTATCACAGAGTTGACAACCTTCATGACCACTTCCAACTAAAACAAGCTCTGCAGCACGTTGAATATTAGTGTGGAACCTGGCAAATGAAAATTAACCACCAAACGATAGTTCTCAGGAGGACAACTAGAAATAATTTGCCGCTACAACATGGCTACAGCCTGAACTGAAGCATCTTATTCCCAGTAATATCTCTCAAATACCTAGGTGTCATACTTACAATGTGGAACTAGCACGTTTCTTATATAAAAAACAGTAAGTGAACTAGAATGCCTTTGGCTAACTTTGTGGCGAGCTCCTCAAGATATGAAGCTATTAGCCTATAGAACGTTCATCCGACCAATCATCGAATACGCATCGATATTGTATGGGACCCTGACACGAAAAAGAACATCGTCCAATTGTAGAAAGGCTACGGCACTGATACAAGAATTACCATAATTGAATGGAATATGGTAGGTGTTGGTGACATTTCTCCAGTACAACCGAGACTATCACGTCACACACAGAGTGTGTTCAGATATGGAAACAATGACAATTATAAACAATATAATCTTTATTTATTTTTAGATGTAGTTGTAACAGCTCAATGAGTGATGTTACAAACGCGAACCATGCTAAGTAAAAATATATAACAACTATAAAGAGTAATGAAACATTAAACGTCTAAACGCCGTAGCCACCATATTGAGAAGTTAGAGTTCATCGGCTTTTCTGTGCAGGGAGCCAGTGGCCTTTACCATAACCAACACCATAACAAACACTGGACCTTCGGCTAAGCCGACTTAGGAATTTTATCTTCTAGGCTGGCCGGTCCACTCTTCGCCATCGTCTGCATTTTCTCACTCCGATAGTATGTTAACACATGACTATCGGACACATGCTACATGTGATACATGCTGCATTTATGACATCACGTGGACACAGCTGAAGGCTGCAGATGCTGATGACGCAGGCGGCGCTGGTCACGAAGCTGCTGCGTGCAATGCTCTGCGGTCGTACAGCGTTGCCCACGGAGTAGAAAGAGTACAGGGGGTCCACTGCAACAGGAAAATAAATTCATAGTTATTCTGGTCCTTTAAAGGATAGAAAAAATAAAGGACAATTCGTAGTGAATCGAAATACAAAAATGAGTTTTAAAACATATACAATTACAAGTACAGTTTCAAGGACAAACTCGATTGTGTTAGGCAAACCTTTCTATCATTGCGGAGAACGAAAGTACAACAGGCAATTTAGCTATGAAATATGAACCATTTCCATAATTACATCTCATGATGTGTGATAACCTTCCTGCCATTCGCGTTCTTTTTGTCCGAAATGACCACCTCACCAACCACAGTAGGAAAACTAACGGACACCGTTACGAAGATACCGGGGAAAATTAAAATATAAAAGGAGCACTGTCAGACATGATTCTCGGGAAAAAGTTGAACATGGAACCTGCACGTATGGTCAGTGAATAAATCACACAATTCGGTGAACGCTGATGCCGCGATTGAATATGTAATAACTGTACTTTACCAGTTTAGTACTTAGTTGCATAACTCGTTACACTCATCTTTTCAATCTTGGATAGCAATCTGATGCACCTTGTTCAATTGTCTTTAGCTCAGTGCCCTTTTTCACAAATGGGTTTTTTGGCGTTTCGTCATTCTGAAGCAGCACCATAAAAAAGTGAAAAGGGGTGTGAAATTCGCAATTCTACATCTATATCGGGACTCATTATATTGGTAAATATACAACCAGAAAGTAATTTATAATAATATAGAGGAAATAAAAGGCCACAGAAGCATGAACAAGCTTGCGTAAAGCACGTCTTGAAAAAACAGTGTTAGTACCGTCGGTATACTTCTTTACCCAAATAGCTGACCGGTAATATGGGCAATCGCAGGGAACTGTGGGATACGACGACTTCCTGTTCGACGCACCACGCAGGTTACCAGTGGCACGCGATCATTTTTGTACAGTTCCGTTGAAAAAAAAAAAAACACCTCTCCGTGCAATGTCAGTGCTTTGGAAGTTGTTTTTTGTTTTTTTTTTCACTAACCGTGACTGTAACGATGACAGCACGCTTTAAGATGTATTCTTAGTCAAAGCCAGATGCTTATTTAAACGTTGATCTTGTTCAAGCTGCATGGCGAGGTGGCACATAATAGATACAGTCAGAAATAGACTGTGCCGAATAATTGAAACCCAGCGCTTCAGGTGAAAAGTACTCCTCTTGATTGAAGCTTTTCCGTTTTTTGATATATATATATATATATATATATATATATATATATATATATATATATATATATATATATATATATATTTATATGTGTGTGTGTGTGTGTGTGTGTGCGTGTTTATTTCTTGATGTAATATTCGCAGCAAATTCATGCGTGAGCTTTTTTTAGTGTGGGATGCATAGGTATCTGTGATAAAATGGTTTTCGCACACTCTGGCTTCAACGTGCTGTACTCAAAGGCTACTTGTCGCTGTGGCTCTCTTCCCAGCCATGGCCTACCACATTTTTGTTTATTCGTCCCATGGGAATCGATACACGCCGTTTGCTTTTCACGCTCGAATTGGAGCAGCGAACGGCTGAACAACCGACCAAGGTTTAAAGGGACGAAGATAAACAGGCGACCTTGCGCGCGCATCCTGAATAATCTTAGACTTGCAGCGAAGCAGTTCGCCGTCGTCTACTCTTCTCGAAATGGAAGCCGGAAGCAGACGGTGCATCCAGCCATCCCTCGCTCTTTTACTGGTCACCTATTTGTAGAGGTTGCCTCGAGCTTTCTAGAACATGCTGTATACAACCTTTACAAGGTAGTTATCAAGGAACCATAGCAGTAGCTTGGTCTGTTTTTTTTGTTGTGGTGGTTGGTAAACGTCCTAAAATGAATTTAAAGACATTCAAAGTTTATATAGTGGTTTTCCGAATTGTGAATGAATAAAAGAAGCTGCCTAGAATAGGGAAAGCACCAGACAGTATTATTTTGATGTGAAAGAAAGAGACATACTTTGCGCGACTCATCACGCTATCTTGGTTAGCCAAATCACGTTCAGGTGGCTATTACATCTGTTTGCACGGTCGGTATGTGCGGAAACTGCCAACCCACCGTTCAGTGTTGGGAGCCCTTGTAGTTGCGCCGCCATTCCTGACGGTGCCAGAAGAGCGGCTGGACAGCGAAGCTGCGAGGAAGGAGCACCAATGCCAAGGCCTGGCACCGCTTCGATCTCCAGCAAAGAGTAGCGGTATCGCAGGTTGGTCTTCCTCTGCCGAGTCCAAAAACCCATCGGAGATGGCAGCATGCTGCTCAAACTTGAACAGGGAAACCTGGCGAGGTGTGCCCTTGCAACGACGAAAAAAGACCTTGTTCACAGATGAAGGCGCCTTAAGCGTCAAGGCGGACGACTCCACGTTCACGCAGCTGGTAGAAGCCGAGTCGTCACTGATGTCTTCGGTATTGGCTCCTTCAAATTCGCAGAGACGGGACTGAGCTCTGCGTAGTTGCAGGATAAAACCCCTGACACGCGTCGACATCTCGTGCACGATCGAATGAAGAACTGCGCTTCTTCTTTTACTTCGACGAGAGCCTTTCGCGCCACCGACCAGCGTAACTTTTAATAAAAATGATGTTAGTGAACACACAGCCACATATTGCGTAACCGCTAGTTCATGTACCATTTTCATCCAAGGTTTACGATTTGTTTTTTTTTGTTTTACAGAAACACCATTGGATTCTTTTAAATACATAACCAACTAACATAAAAGTCCTACCACCCGGTTCTCGGCAGACGATCCCCCTGTCGGCGAGTGCCAGCAATGGAAGAAGATCATAATCATCATCATCATCATAAGACCCGCAGTGGGAGACTGTAACAAAACAGAGCCCATAGACGTTTCACACAGAAATATTCCTAATTAAATTTCGGGTAGATCTCACGTATTTCGGGGAGCAATTTAATCAGGCGCATTCAGCGAGTGGCTGGTACGCCGCATAATGAGCCGAGCCTTGGACCTCCATGCGAAACTGAGAGGCTAAACTGCGGCACATTTACGCATGACGTTACTATATTATTGATAGCCTCGGCCACCCACTTCGGCCCTTCGAGGAGGCCCACGCTGGGGTGGCGAGGCAAGAGCTCAACGACCTCGTATGACGGTATAGGTCCGGTTGCGAAAGCTTTGCATGAATATCAATAATTTTGTTACCAACTCAACATGATTTGAAATTCGAGTTTATGCGTAGCCCGCATGCTTTAGCGGGTACTATTCCCGGCATATTTCTCATTATAACGAAAATGACTCCAACAGGCTATTGAAACAGGCTATTGAAACCAGTGAAAACAACATTAGCCAATGTCTTTCAACTATTGTTTAATAATTGGGGTGAAAATAAATTGAAACTGATTTCATGTGAAGGATAAAGGCTCCCTTTCTAATTGAAGCGTTCGATCCGATAACTTAAGAATTATGCTCCCAATATATACGATTTCGCTTTGACAGAGGCATTGCCTGTGCAGTTCTTTGGGTATTTTAGGGCATGTGATTTTTTCTCATCACGATGGTTTTGGGAATGCTTTTCAGCAGAAATAAGGCCATCTAGGCACCAAGTGAAAGGCAATTTGAAAATAATCAGCGATTTATCACGACTCACGTTGCGGAGTCTCGGTCTGTCACACTGGTAAGATAAGAGTGATGTCTTAAATTAGTTTGTGTATCTGCGTATGAAGAATATATCCGTGAATGCGAGTGCCATCATGCTATTGTTTCACTTGAGGGGATTATGGGGTTTATAAAGAAGAAGTGCGTGTTCAAGTACTGGCAGAGATTCAAGTGAGCGAGTTTGCACTGTTCACTTCAGCTGAGATTAGCTATTAGGATGTACTGCTGAGTGACCAAAATTTAATTGGGCGACCAAAATTCAACACTTGACGTTAAAAAAAGCAGTAGGTCCAAAAACTCCGGTAAGGAACACTAACATTAGGGCAGATTCCCTAGTGGTTCTGGGAAGTGCGGAAATAGGCAGCCTTAGTTGTTTCTTCTCGGTTTTATTTATATTTCCCCTCTTGTTCTTTCTGGTATTATTTGTCTTTTCTTTGTTTTGTCACTCGTTCTGTTTCTCGCTTGCTTTCTCATTAAATTTTCATACTAGTTTATATTGTCGTTGACTGAATGATATGTGAGATTTGACGTCCTTAAACCACCTAATGATTGTGAGAGACGCCGTAGTGAAGGGCTCCGGAAATTTCGACCCCCTGGGCTTATTTAACGTGCATCCAAATTCGAGTACACGAGCCTACAGCAATCTCGCCTGCATCGAAAATGCAGCCACCGCAGCCGGGACTCGATCCCGTGCCCTGCGGGTCAGCATCCGTGCACCTTATCCACTGGACGACCACGTCGCAGCGTATATGTTATCTTGTTTCCCTAGACAAAGTAGTAAGGAATGGATGGATGGTGGCACATTATTTTGTTCTGAGAGACGTGGCTGCGGTAATATCATCATATCGCAACTTGGCGAGTTAAAGAAGCCTTCTCCTTTAGCACGAGCGTGCGCGCATTACGCTTCCGGTTGCTTTGCTATAAATCGTTTTGCCTGCGTTGCGCCAATCGACGACGAGAGCATACGACTGGCTGGACCACTAAAGTGTTACACACTTAATGAAGCTTCGCTGTTTAAAGAGTGGCTCGGCGAAACGTGCTTCAAGAACCATTCTTGGCAAAACTCCTGGCATAGTTTGAACGGCATTGTGTACACACCTAGTTTGGACACAGCCAAATGTACTGGTGGCAGTAAAATCATTGCCCACGAGTCCTGAACTAGTCTCCGTTATAGATCTTAAGTTCGCAGCATTTTTGGGGCTCGGGATGTCGTATGATGCCGTATACTGTCGTCGTTCTCCGCAACACAGGCAAAACCACGATTATTATTCGAAAAAAAAAGTGGAAGATAACGAGAAATATAAGCACAGAGAAGGGAAGGGGTAAATTTAAGCAAAATACAAATACTAGACAATAATGGAAGCAAAGACAGTAAGAACTAAAAAAACAATACGAAAGAAATTACTAAATAGAGAGAAAACCAAAGCGAAAGAAAGCTCCGACATTCCTGCAGGCTTGGCTCAATCTAGTGCGAGGTTTGCTAATTTTTCACTGGGATTCCCCAGCTGTCGCAGCTTCTGTGAAATATTCCACACAAATCGAGTCTTACACATGTGTAAGGGATAACGTAGTGTTAAGCGCAAAACCTGGTGAAAATGGGCTTTTACCATGGCGGAAATTTCCAGCCATGGGCACACCCCATGGGCACACCCCATGGGCACACCCCATGGGCACACCACGCAGGAGAGGAGGAGGGCGTGATATTCTTAGCAAGGACAAGAAGTAGGATTAACACTAGACAGTTTATCGGTGTCGCACGTACTATATTTAGTGACTGTAACTAATGTATTTGGTTTTGCATGGCAAAACCACGACATGGTGTTTAGCTGCAAAGTAGTGGAGGATTCGAGATGTTCAGACTATCTCGCGTTCTTTAACGTGCACTACTATCACAGAGAACACGGGTGGTGTCCACTCGTTCTAAATTGAACCACCAAGGCCGGAGTCAAACATACGACGTACACGCGTTGCAAGGTTGCCGTTATTGGCTACCTTGCAACACATTGGCTACTTTAGGACTGAGTATGGTAGGAAAATATAACGTTGGCATCATAGTTACTTTTTTGGCTGCTTTTGAACTTTTATGTTGGCATGTTAGGTAGCCATCATTTGTTTTTTTAATGGTAAAAGCCCGTTTTGCCACGAGAGGGTCGGTGCGGTTGCCACTTGACTGTCGGTGCGATTTACTTCGTTTCTCTCGTTTTTTGTTTTTCAATTCCGGTTGCAATTTTGTCCTACATGAAATACAAAAACATTTCTAAAGCGATGTAGACTCAGACATCCCTGATGAGCCCTTGTTGTGATAGTCGATGTTCGTTCTTTTTACTATCGTGAGCAATAACATGAGCAATAAGTGAGCAGTAAGTCTCAAACCCTACATAAGCGGACTTGACGCGGGCGCTGTCGGAACAAAGTGGACAGGATTCCGTGCTTCCGCTAGCTGCTGTCACTCCCGCTTTGATATTTTTCCTGCAAAGAGGGAGCTTTTCATTGACCACTAGCAGTGAAATGAATTCAATTCACCACAACCAGCTGGAAACAGTGACCCATCGAGGTATGTAGCAGCTGAGGTATCACCTGTGGCGTACCCTGCTGCTATGCACAGGCCATATTTGTATTATATTAGGTGATGTCGGCTCAGGACTTTGATACACCGTGCCTATTTTTATTTTGTTTCAGCGGAAGAGCACCCCTCCTTTCCCCTCATCTTTCGGCAACGCCATGCCCGTATCACGCTATCTCAGTTTTGAGGCTGTTTCCCACGCTCTCGCGTGTTCGAGCTCATATTACTTATAATAGTACTCTAACATCATTTGGCAGCAGTGGTTGCGGCTGTGTACAAGCATTGACCCTGGTGTTCGCACCGTCCAGGTGGTGAATTTTATCTGTACGGCTCACTGGCCAGCACTGCTTAGCTGCTGCTGCTGTATCCTCGGCACGTGCAACTACGTTACTGAACTTCAGCCGCTACGTTCACCATCTACCGAACAAGGAGCCCTACAAAGAAACCATCGTTTGCCATTGCTTGTCATTTTGGCAGCAGTAGTTGCGGCTGTGTACAAGCATTGACCCTTGTGTTCGCACCGTCCAGGTGGTGAATTTTATCTGCACGGCTCACTGGCCAGCACTGCTTAGCTGCTGCTGCTGTATCCTCGGCACGTGCAACTACGTTACTGAACTTCAGCCGCTACGTTCACCATCTACCGAACAAGGAGCCCTACAAAGAAACCATCGTTTGCCATTGCTTGTCATTTTGGCAGCAGTGGTTGCGGCTGTGTACAAGCATTGACCCTTGTGTTCGCTCCGTCCAGGTGGTGAATCTTATCTGCACTGCTCACTAGACAGCACTGCTTAGCTGCTGCTGCTGTATCGTCGGCACGTGCAACTACGTGACTGAACTTCAGCCGCTACGTTCGCCATCTACCGGACAAGGAGCCCTACAAATAGACCATCGTTTGCCATTGCTTGTCATTTTGGCAGCAGTGGTTGCGGCTGTGTACAAGCATTGACCCTTGTGTTCGCTCCGTCCAGGTTCGTTGCTTCTCGGTGCACTCCTTTCTGTTTTGCGTTTTTTCTCGCTTCCATTGCTGACTTTAATATAGTTTATATAGTTCATTTTCTTTTTTATTTTGTGTCTTGTGTTCCGTATTTTGAGTTTACTTTTCTTCATTACTTATCTTGAGAACGCCGACTCGCGCGGAACTAGCAAAGGAATTACAGGCTCTTCGGCAGGAGGTCGCAGAGATGAAAACAAGCCTTGTGATGTTCAGTGACCTCTGTGAACGTGTAAAGAATGACAATGGGGCACTAACTAAAGAAAACAAGGTCATTAGAGATGAGAATAAGAAGCTCAGTAAACAAATGTGTGATCTCGAACAATATTCGCGACTTAATAATGTTGAACTGAAGGGAATCCCTGAGACAAAGGGCGAAGACTGCTTGGCAGTCGTCCAGGTTATCGGTTAGAAGATTGGTTGCCCAATTGCCGATACAGACATAGACGCCGCGCATCGGGTGCCCGCAAAGAATAGAAGCAACATTATTGCGCGATTCTGTTCGAGAAACAAGATGGCTGAATTCGCTAAGAAGGCAAGAAAGGCACGCCTGTCTACCACAGATATAGGGTTTTCTCAGAGCACAGGCCCTAAACCTGTGTATGTGAATGACCATCTCACACCAGAGCGAAAGCGCCTTTTTGCACAGGCACTTGCGCTTAAGAAAGCCAACCAGTGGAAGCATCTCTGCACTGACAATTGTACAATCAAATCCAGAAAGGTGGATGACAGTCGCGTGTTTCGAATTGCATGCGCAGAAGATCTCTGAGTATTCTCTTAGATATCCTATCAGTCCCCATTTTAAGCTCACCTTAGATCAACATGGCTGCGTTCTCGTGCCAGCAAACATCAGAATTGCTACTCGAGAAGTCACCATCCCTATCACAACTTCACTTAAACATTCGCAGTCTTAGAAAGCACCAGGATGACCTTGTTGCGCCGATTTCCTTGCTTAAACATTCATTCTCTGTCATATGTTTCAGATAAACTTGGTTGTCTGGTAATGAGGATAAGTTGTACGGATTGCCAGGTTATTATTCTGAATACTGTAATCGGGAGCTCTGTCGTGGTGGCGGTAATGCCATACTTGTCAACTCATCCTTGACCTACACACGCGGTAGTGACATAACCTTCAACAATATTTTATGTGAATCTGTTTGGCTTGAATTCAACCACAGTGTTATACCATTGAATAGCCGTAGTACTATTATAACTTCCATTTATCGGTCACCTTCATCGTCGTATTCTGATTTTTGTAATCAGTTAGGCATCATTCTTAATAACCTAGTGAGGGAAAATAAAAACGTTGTCTTATGTGGTGATTTTAATATAAATATTATTGATCCTGATAGTGCATCGTGCTAAGAATATATGAATTGTTTATACTGCTATGGCATTACGTCGCATATCTCAGCACCAACTAGAAACGATTTACTAGGTTCGAATACCCTAATAGATCATATCATCTCCAACATTTCCACTGAACACGTTGCAGGTGTAATAGATCATAGCATTACAGACCATAATCCCGTATTTTTCATTCTGGGCTCCGAAAATACCAAGGCCAGTAACATCTTTACGAAACGCCGATTCAATGCGGACAAGTTTGTGCAAATAATTAGCATAGTAGACTGGATATCGGCGACTAATCTAGACTGCGCAGAAAAGGCTTTTGTGTCTTTCTCAGAAGTAATAGCTTCAGGTATAGATGCATGCACCACTTCCACTACTGTAACGAAATGGTATCGTTCCCCTAGAAATCCATGGATAAGCAACTCGTTGTTGAAGTTCAATAATAAAAAGAATAAGCTTCATAAGAAGCTAAAGTCGCAGCCTTATAACCTCGCATTAAAATGCCGCTTTCACAGATACTCAGCAACATTATCTTCCTTACTTAGGCGTGCTAAGCGCAATTACTACCGGAATCTCATTGTAAAAAACACAGGTAACACGAGACGCTGCTGGGAAATCATTAAAGAACTTTTGAACATGAAAAACTGCTCAGAGCCCACAATAAAAATAAAGCAACGCGACGAAATGTATACCGCCACGTTCAGTGAGCATTTCTGCGCATCTGCAGATACGCAGATCACCAGGTCATTTACGCAATATACCACGGTGTACTCATTCTTTTTATCTTAATTGCACGTCTGCAAATGAAGTCCTTCAGGTCATCACATCACTAAAGACCACAAGTGCTGGTTTAAATAATATTGATCCTTTTAAAGTAAAATTAGTTTCAAACTTAATATCACCACCTTTGGCAGTAATTATTAACAAGCTGTTTTCAGCGGGTGTGTTTCCGAGCTGCCTTAAAGCTGGTAAAATAGTTCCAGTGTTTAAGAAGGGTGATAAGATTTTTGTACAGAATTATAGGCCAATCTGTATCCTGCCTTTCTTCGGTAAGGTAATTGAAAAGTTATTCCACATTAGATTAATGCGTTATCTGAAATCTTTTTTCTCCACAATAATTCGGATTCCGTCAAGGATATTCAACTGAGCTGGCACATTACCTTAACGGAGGAAATTAAACAAGCTATTGATAGAGGGTTAAATGTGGGATCTGTGTTTATCGATTTGACGAAGGCTTTTGACACTATAAATCATCTCGTTCTACTTCCTAAACTCGAATCATTTGGTATGTCTGGTCCGCCACTAAGTTTTATTAAGAGCTACCTCAGTAACCGGTCTCAAATGGTTCATGTTAATGGCCATCTTTCAACGCCCAAGTTAATTAACGTTGGTGTTCCACAGGGATCAATTTTAGGCCCACTTTTATTTTTGATGTTTATTAATGATCTACCTACCATTCTTACAAGGCCCCAGTGCATACTTTACGCTGACGACACAACCATTTTTCAGTCATCTAAATCAGTTTCTTCACTCCAGTCTGACCTCAACACAGATTTACATAACATAACCTTATGGTGCCAGGCCAATTATCTTCAGATCAATGCTACTAAAACTGTGTTTATGCTGTTCCATTCCCCGCGCATTTCACTTGACATACAACCTTCCCTTCACATTGGTAATACCGTCATAAACATTTCCAGTGAAGCGCGGTTTCTTGGCATCATCTTAGATAGCGAACTAAAATTTAATAAACATGCAGCATCAGTCGTTAAAAAGATTGCATTTGGTATTCACGTTATTATCAAGATACGAACTTATTTTTCGCCTCACATTACGTACTTTGTATTTTGCTTATATTCATAGCCATATTTCGTATTGCGTATCATCTTGGGCCAACACATATTTCACGCACATCGAACGTTTGCAGCGACTTCAGAATCGAGCAGTTAGATTAATGACTTTCAGCCCATTTTACTTCTCCTGCAGCTCGTTGTTTCCTCAGCTTAACATACTCCCATTGAGACAATTATTTTGTCATAGAATGTCCATTGTCGCCGTTAGGCTCATCACGCATGACATTTTTATTGCATGCATTGATCATCGTCACTTAACTAATGGTAACATCACCCGGTTTTCCCAGTGCAATACTCTTCTTTTGCCGGCCGTAAGGACAAACTACGGCAAGTTCTCAACCTTATTTACTAGCATAGCCATTTGGAATTCATTGCCTTTCGAATTGAAATTATCGCATAACATCCAGATTTTCACTTCGCGCAGTAAGAAATATTACGTTCAGGAATTAATCAACTCATCCGATTTGTGTAATTAACTGTTAATAGCTCTCCACAGTTCTGTGCTATTTTACTACTTCAATTTGCCTTTGTATAATTGATAACACTGATAATGAAACGTGTTGCATTTGTCACGTAGACTTCATTATTATTGTTTTTTGTCTTCACTTGCTTTTGGCTATTTCCTTGTTATTTTTCAATAGTGAGTATTACCATTATGTTGTGTATTGATCGTATTTTTATTGTTAATCAAGATTATTCATTATTACTCACAAGTCCGTATATTATTGCTGTATTTTTTGTAATTACCCCATCCATGTAGCCATAGGAGGTCCCCCTGTCAGTTTCTCTGAAACTTTGGGACCTCCTGCTGTAATAACGCTAACCATGTAACTCAACTGAACCATTTAATAAACTTGACTTGACTTAATATTCTCCATTCTGATGGTATCCGTGCTGTTGTACAAGCGTATAACGAGTTTGATATTGTCGACGAAATTGACTTCTCTGCTCTAACTACGCTTCTCCAATTATTTTTTTAACTAAACAATTTCGAGTTCAACGGCCAACATTCGTTCAAATTGGCGGCACTCCCATGAACACAAGAATAGGCCAGAATCATGAAGATATTTTATGCACCAATAGAATGAGATTTTTTTTTGCAAGCTGACATTTGAAACCGTCTTACTACACGCGTTTCATCGATGATATTTTTAATATGGCGTCATTGTGGATCCCGGCTTCTTTATTTTATCAACTATTTCAACAATACCCGGCCGAACATATCGTTCTCGCTCTCGTACTCTGACACCAGTGCCAACTGTCATGACATCGCAGTGACACAGTGCAATAGAAAATTGACGGCCAAGCTATTTAAGGAATCCAACGATAGACATCAGTTTTTCATTTCAATAGTAATCATGTGAAACACCGCAAAACCAGTATTCCATATAGTCAGGCCAATCGATTTAAGCGAATCTGTTTCGATAACACTGAATTCGCTCGCAACTGCGAAGACCTACGAGCAGCACTTATACAACGCAAGGGTATCCGACAGAAATATTTGAAGATGCCTTCAAAATGCTGACGACATCAATTGCAAAGAGTTGCTCACAGGTGAAAAAAAAAAGGCCGATCCTTAAGCTTAATTATTGGGCTCTTGAGTATCAGTTTCTGTTGTTCCTTCTTCAAGTCTACGCGAATTCGATAATTGATGTGTGGGGTTTAACGTCCCAAAACCACCATATGATTATGAGAGACGCCGTAGTGGAGGGCTCCGGAAATTTAGACCACCTGGGGTTCTTTAACGTGCACCCAAATCTGAGCACACGGGCGTACAGCATTTCCGCCTCCATCGGAAATGCAGCCGCCGCAGCCGAGATTCCAACCCGCACCCTGCGGGTCAGCAGCCGAGTACCTTAGCCACTAGGCCACCGCGGCGGGGCTAGGCGAATTCGAGACCGTACTACTGTATGGTCACTGCATCGTACCTTGCGAAGCACTTCCACATCCTGCACGATGCCTGGGTGTGCACTCAGTATGAAGTCTATTTCGTTCTTATTTTCGCCATTAGGTCTCCTCCATGTCCACTTACGGTTCCCTCATTTTCGGTAGAAGGTATTCAAAATCCGTACTTTTTTTTCTAAGGAGGTTCACACCGGCTTGAAGAGGGTGGGGGGGGTTGGGTTGGGTGAGAAAGACATCAGATTTTCTCTGGGACGTTACTCTCGGCAGTAACTGTGTCTAGATTTTGTTATGAAAAGGCCCCTCTATCATTAGTTAAAAATGATTGATTGATATGTGAGGTTTAACGTCCCAAAATCAGCATATCTTTATAAGAGACGTCGCAGTAGAGGGTTCTGGAAACGTTGACTAACTGGGGTATTTTAACGTGCATCTAACTATTAGTACACGGGCCTACAACCTTTTCGCCTCCATCGAAAATGCAGCCGCCGCAGCCACGATTCAATTTCGCAATCTGCAGGTCAGCCCCGCCGCGGTGGTCTAGTGGCTAAGGTACTCGGCTGCTGACCCGCAGGGCGCGGGTTCGAATCCCGGCTGCGGCGGCTGCATTTCCGATGGAGGCGGAAATGTTGTAGGCCCGTGTGCTCAGATTTGGGTGCACGTTGAAGAACCCCAGGTGGTCTAAATTTCCGGAGCCCTCCACTACGGCGTCTCTCATAATCATATAGTGGCTTTGGGACGTTAAGCCCTACATATCAATCAATCAATCATTCAATCAATCAATCAATCAATCAATCTGCAGGTCAGCAGCCAAGTACCTTAGCCATTTGACCACCACGGTGGGGCCTATGGTGGAAATAAATTAAAACTGATTTGATGTGAACGAGAAAGGGTCCCTTTGCGATTGGAGCGTTTGAACCAATACCTTAGGAATTATGTTCCCAATCTATACGATTTATCTAAGGCGGTGGCGATCTCTGTTTAGTTTGTTGAGTATTTCGGTTGAGTATTTTTTCTTATCAGGATGGTGTGAAATGTTTTTCGGGAGAATACAGACCATTTAGGGACCAAGTAGAAAGTAAATTGAAAACAAACAATGGTTTATCTCGATTCACGTCACGAAGTTTTGGTCTGTCGAAATGGTAAGATGAGAGTGATGTCCTAATTTAGTTTGTGGATCTGCGTATTAAGAATATATCCGTGAATGCGAGCGCCGTGATGCTCTTGTTTCACTCGAGGTGATTATGGAGTTGATAAAGAGGAAGGGCGTGTTCACGGACAGGAAGAGATTCGTGAGTCAGCGAGTCTGGACTCTTCATTGCAGCTGAGATTAGCTATCGGGATGTGCTGCTGGCTGACCGAAATCCAATGTCAAGAAAAGCAGTATGGCCAAGAACTTCTAAAAGGACCGCAAACATTAGAGCAGCTTCCCTAGTCGTTCTGAACAAGTGCGGAAATGGGCAGCTTATAGTTGCTTTTTAGTTTTATTTATCTTTCCCCTCTCGTTCTTTCTGGTACTTTTTTCAAGTTTTGTTCGTGTGTTTTTTCTTTGATTATTTCTGTTTTCCTTTTTTTGTCACTCGTTCTGTTTTTTGCTTGCTTCCTCTTTCAATTTTCATACGTGGTTTATGTTGTCGTTGATTTATATGTGGTGTTTAATGTTCCAAACCATCATGTGATTTTTTTTAGACGCCATGTAAGTGGCCTGGGAAATTTCGACCACATGGGGTTCCTTAACGTGCACCCAAATCTGAGTACACGGGAACAACAGCAATTTCGCCTCCATCGAAAATGCAGCCCCCGCAGTAGGCATTTGTTCCCACGACCTGCGGGTGAGCAGCCGGGTACAACGCTAATGTTAGCTACATGTTTTAGTGCTCGACTTACCACAAGCATTACATTGGGAAAATGAAAATGTCATCCAGGTTACGTTTTCACAACCACAGTTCCCATGCCTCGAAAGTTCCTCATGTTGCACTGTCACAACATGTCCTGACGCCAGGGCACTCTTTCGAAAATATCAAGGCGAAAATACTACCTAAAACTCATCAATGCTGAGAAGGTCGTGAGTCCTACCCCATAAACAAGTTCAACAGTTTGCACTTGCACTATGGCATCAACGAAAGCGTCGGAAAGTCTATTTTTTTTCCCGTAAAGCAAATGACTTTTGTGGAAACCCATAAGATGGCGAAATGGTTAAGAAAAGGAAACGAAGACTACCACCCATTTGATTGTCTCAATTTCATTTCTTTTTCTTTCTCTTGAGCAAACCTATGAAATTTTTTCGCTAAATGCCCCGCTCCCCCCCCCCCCCCCTGACCACATTACGGTGTGTCTTTTTTCACCTTTTATTATTGTGTTCATGCAATTATTACACGTGTGCATGCAGTAGTTTGTATTTTCACATGAGAATGATATTTATGACAAATTGATTTTTTTTACAGTTAATATATAGTGTCTTGCAGTGTGCGTGAGATGCGGCTATGATATTCGCTTCGATACTAACTCTTCCTCTATCATTTGTTTGGCCCTTACATGGCTTATACAGTGTCATATTGCATTAAACTTTTGCCCTGCAGCGCACATGTGCTCACACGTCAATTTTTCGACAGCGATCTTTTTCAAACTAGGTTGTCAGTATTGATTTAAGACTGCTGACGTATTTCCTAATCAAAGGAATGTATAGGGGAAGTCATTAGGCCAAATGTAATGTAAATGAGAAGAAAGAAAAGTGGGTGAAAAGATAACTTGCCGTGGGCAGGATCCTGCCCACGGCAAGTTATCTTTTCACCCACTTTTCTTTCTTCTCATTTACATTACAATTGGCCTAATAACTTCCCCTATACATTCTTTGTCATTATTGTCTGTTACATCTCATTATTATTGTGTAAAACATGAAAAACGAGCCCTTAGGTATACACTTGTTTCCCTTATTCATTAACGAGGGTCTCGTACTGGCAGAATTGGTGCCTTTAGGTTGTATACGGGGGACTATTGGTCAGCTGCCAGCTAGTAATACGTTCACGTGCTACGTGACGCCAAACAGGCTCATAAAGAGTGTGCCACACTCGCCCACCAGGGCTACTGGTGGCGCTGACTGACACTCTCGCGTTTAAATTGAAATAGATACCCAATAAAGTGGCTGGGGGGATAGCTGTCATGGTAGCTCAGTGGTAGAGCATTGAACGCGTTATTCGATGGTCGCATGTTCGAATCCTGCCCCCGGCAAGTTATCTTTTCACCCACTTTTCTTTCTTCTCATTTACATTACAATTGGCTTAATAATTTCCCCTATAAATTTCTTGTCATTATTGTCTGTTAGATGTTAGATCTCATTATTATTGTGTAAAACACGAAAAACGAGCCCTGAAGTATACACTTGTTTCCCTTATATATATATATATATATATATATATATACCTTTCTGTAAGGTAAATATATATATATATATATATATATATATATATATATATATATATATATATATATATATATATATATATATATATATATATATATATATATATATATATATATATACACCTTTCTGTAAGGTAAATATAAATATAAGAAAAGCGGGTGAAAAGATATGATCTCATTATTATTGTGCCAAAACACGCAAAAACAAGCACTTAAGTATACACTTTTTTCCCTTGCTCATTAACGAGGGTCTCGTACTGGCAGAATTGGTGCCTTAGGTTTTATACGGGGTACTAATGGTCAACTGCCGGCTCGTAACAACTTCACGTACTACGTGACGCCACACAGGCTCATAAAGAATGTGCGACACTCGCAGCCATGGCTACTGATGGCGCTGTCTGATAAACCCACGTTTAATTTCACATATATACCCAATAAAGTGACTGGGAGGGTAGCCGCCGTGGTAGCTCAGTGGTAGAGCATTCAACGCGTTATTCGAAGCTCGCAGGTTCGGTTCCTGCCCACGGGAAGATATCTTTTACCAATTTTTCTTTCTTGACATTTACCTTCCAATTTGGTCTAAGAACCTCCGCTATAATTTCCTTGACATTATTGTCGGTTAGATTTCATTATAATGTGTCAAAACACGAAAAAACGAGCCTCTAAGCACACACTTCTTTCCCTAATATATATATATATATATATATATATATATATATATATATATATATATATATATATATATATATATATATATATATATTGTAACGGGGTTTATTTGCAGCGCAGAACGCAGAAAGCGAAGCAGTAAGCAGCGTCCGGCCAAGCACAGCAAGCACGAGCTTATGCTGATGGCGATGCCCCTGATGCGCCGAGAAATGCCGCTGATGCTCCTCTTCTTCACTACAATCGCCCTCCGCACAAAAAGACGCCATCCTGGCGGATTAGGGAGAACAAACGACTAATGGGTCGTAATATGGCTTGAGACGAGAGACGTGGACAGTGTCGCGGCCGCGGTAGCGTAGGTCTGTGGATGGGATGATGGGCTCCACGATATAGTTGACGAGTGACGTTTGCTCTACAACGCGGTAGGGCCGATGTATTTGGGAAGAAGTTTTACGGAGCGGCCAGGCGCGGTAGCAGGTGCCCGAAGCCATACCAATGAACCAGGTGGAAGGTTTGGAGCCGAACGGTCCCCAGTCTGGCGGGATTGCTGCTGCCACTGGTCCTCGGTAGAACAAGAGCGGGCAAGCTGGCGGCATTCTTCAGCATGTCGGGCAGCTTCAGACAGAGTTGTACTTTCGGACTCATAAGGTTTATATGGAAGAATAGTGTCTACTGTATTTGAAGGTTCTCGTCCGTACAAAAGAAAGTATGGCGAAAACCCAGTAGTAGCTTGTACGGCAGTATTATACGCGTAGGTGACGAACGAGAGAACTTGGTCCCAATTTGAATGATGAGAGGCGACGTACATCGACAGCATACTGCCAAGAGTACGGTTGAAGCGCTCCGTCATGCCATTCGTCTGAGGGTGGTACGCTGTACTTGTGCGGTGCACGATTCGGCATTGGTTGAGTAATGCCTTCAAGGCGTCAGAAAGGAAGGCACGGCCTCTGTCACTTAAGAGCTCGCGAGGGGCACCATGACGCAGAACGAAACGTTGCAACAGAAACGTTCCAACGTCACGGGCTGTGGCAGTCGCCAGCGCGGGCGTTTCGGCATAGCGTGTCAGATGGTCTATCGCAACAATAATCCAGCCGATTACCAGCTATAGTTGATGGTAGTGGTCCGTGAATGTCAATGCCGACGCGATCAAAAGGTCGACTAGGACAAGGAAGAGGTTGTGACGGGTAGACTTGCCCGGGAGGTAACTTTTGTCGTTGGCACTGAGCACACGAGCGAATGAATTTCCGCACGTAGTTATACATACCACGCCAATAAAATCTGAGTCGAAGTCTAGCGTATGTCTTGAAGAGGCCTGCATGGGCGCACTGTGAGTCCGCGTGAAAAGCTTCGCAGATAGCAGCTCGAAGATGGCGGGGTATCACAAGGAGACACTTGCGATCGTCAGAAAGGTAGTTGCGTCGATAAAGAAGATCATCCCTTAGGCAAAAGTTGCTAGCCTGGCGGCGGAGAGCGCGAGACGTCGAAGGAGTGAGAGGATCAGAAAGAATGCTTATGAGGCCACTGATCCAGGGATCCTTTTGTCGTTCTATCGTCATGTTGCGCAAGGCGGATGAAGCAAGTGCAGGCTCGAGGGAAGAGGGGCAAACACCTTCATCCGATATGGGTGAGCGAGAAAGGGCGTCGGCGTCCGTGTGCTTACGACCAGATCTGTAAATAAAGCGGATGTCGTATTCCTGAAGTTTGAGCGCCCAGCGAGCAAGTCGTCCGGAAGGGTCTTTAAGTGTGGATAGCCAACAAAGGGCGTGGTGGTCAGTGACAACGTCGAATGCGTGACCATACAGGTAGGGGCGAAACTTTCCAAGGGCCCAAATAATAGCTAACCACTCTTTCTCGGTCACGGAGTAGTTAGCCTCGGCTTTCGTTAAAGTTCGGCTTGCGTAGGCGACGACATATTCATCAAACCCTGCCTTTCGTTGCGCGAGCACAGCGCCAAGTCCAACACCGCTGGCATCAGTATGAACCTCCATGGGAGCGGCAGGATCGTAGTGGCGGAGGATGGGTGGTGAAGTCAGCAGGTGGCGTAATTTGGTGAATGCATCGTCGCATGCTGGTGACCAGGTGGAAAGGCCTTGTCGCCGCTAAGAAGGTCCGTAAGGGGCGCACATACAGAAGCGAAATTTCTAATAAAGCGTCGGAAGTATGACGACAAGCCGACAAAACTTCTAAGTTCCCTCAAGTTCTTTGGCTTCGGAAAATCGGCGACTGCTCGAAGCTTGGCGGAGTCAGGAAGTATGCCGTCCCGCAATACGACGTGGCCAAGAATGGTGAGCTGCCGGGCACCAAAACGACACTTCTTGAGGTTGAGTTGAAGGCCGGCGTCGGTGAGACGTGTGAGGACGTGCTCGAGACGATTTAAATGGGTGTCGAAATCAGTGGAAAAGACAACAACGTCATTGAGGTAGCATAAACATGTGTTCCACTTGAGGCCTCGTAAAATAGTGTCCATCATTCTTTCAAAAGTGGCTGGAGCGTTACAAAGGCCGAAAGGCACAACGGTAAACTCGTATAACCCATCAGGTGTGACAAATGCTGTTTTCGGTCGGTCAGATGCTTCCATAGGAACTTGCCAGTATCCAGACCATAAATCCAGCGAAGAGAAGTATTCTGCTCCCTGCAAACAGTCAAGGGCGTCGTCTACTCACGGTAACGGGTAAACGTCCTTGCGGGTGATCTTGTTTAAACGTCGATAGTCCACACAGAACCGAATGGAGCCGTCCTTCTTCTTAACAAGAACGACCGGTGACGCCCAGGGACTGTTAGAAGGCTGTACAATACCCCGCTGGAGCATGTCAGCAACCTGGTCGTCAATAACATGGTGCTCCGACGCTGAGACTCGGTAGGGGCGCTGCCGTAGAGGCGTATGGCTTCCTGTGTCAATCTTGTGAGATATGTTCAATGTGCGACTGAGGCCAGAAGCGTGGCTGTCAAAAGAAGTATGAAACTTTTGCAGGAGGTTCACTAACTGGCTTCGTTCTGAAGAAGACGTTGCGACATCGATGGAGCGGTGGAAAGCGTCAAGGAGTGACTGGTCAACAACAGAGTCAGAAATGAGTGCGCTGAGGTCCGTAGAAAGTAAACTAGATGGAGCGTCAAAAATGCGACGGGCGTCGATTGGATGCACGTGACCGAGACATTCACCATAGAATAAAGGTAAAGGCCCTTCTAGCGTATTGTACACGAGCATCTTCGTGACGCCATGGTGGAGAGTAAGGAGAGCAATGTGCAGTGGAGAACATTTGCGTTGAATGAACAGGGCAGAGGGCGTAAATAAAACATCACCTTCAGAAATAGCGTCACACGACACAGTCACCAGCAGAGAAGAGCGCGGTGGTACGGTGGTGTCGTCGGAAACAAACAGTTTATAACACGGCAGGGAGGCTTCGACAGCGTCTACATCAGGAAGTGCAGATAGCTCAAGTTCAGCGCGACAGCAGTCAATGACGGCATTATTATTCGCAAGGAAGTCCCAGACGAGTATCATGTCATGGGAACACGAGGGCAGCACTACGAATTCGACGATATACACAATTCCTTCGACGATGACTTGTGGGGTACAGGCTGCGAGAGGTGTTACACTTTGTGCATTAGCCGTTCTAAGAGAGAGGCTGGATAATGGCGTCAGAACTTTGCGGAGTTTGCGGCACAGGTTGATGGAAATGATGGATAGAGCGGCTCCGGTGTCGACAAGCGCCATGACGACAATACCATCGACTGACACTTCAATGACGTTAGCTGGACAGGGGCGAGGACTTGTGCATGGCGACGGGGACGCAGTTCGTGCCTCGGGAACTGCGGCCGTTAGTTTTCCTGGTTGGTGGGTCCGGAACGGCGACGCATAGGGGAAAGCGAACGTCGACGTGGAGATGGGGAGCGGCGGGTCAGGCCGTGTGGACGATCAGAAGGAAAGGAAGAGGAAGGAGGGCTTGAAGGCGTAGAAGAAAACTGAGGGTCGAAAGAGGGCATTCGTCAAATGTTCTGAGCAGCCTGGAGACGACGACAATAACGTGCCACGTGGCCAACACCACCACAAGCAAAACATATGGGACGGTTGTCGTAGGTCCGCCATTGGTCGGAGTAGACTCCGACTTGCGGCTGGGGGACAGAAAACTGCGGCCGAGGTGGTATCGGCATAGGCGGCAGTGAATAGGTCGGCGGCGAAAAGGGCGGCGGCGAATACGTAGGCGCTGGCTGGAACGCAGGCTGTCGAGGTCGAGCAACGGCCTCGGCGTACGTGAGAAGTGCGGCGACTGGGGGCGGTTCACGGGCGGGAGGAAGAACTTGTGCGACCTGGTCTTGAATGAAGTCGCGGAGTGTAGATGTCAATCTGTGTGGTTGATCGGGTACACAGGACATCAAAGAGAGCTGACGAGCGACCTCAGCGCGGATGAACTCTTGGATCTTGGAGAGAAGAGGGGCATGGTCTTCTCCTATGCCAAGGGTGGAAAGGCTGGACGAAGAGTCGTCGAGCACCGAGGGACGTCGGGTAGAAAGACGTTGCCTGCGCAACTCGTCAAAACTGGCATAACTCGGTCAGTTCTAGGACAGTGCGAGGACTCTTAGAAAGCAACATTTGGAAAGCGTCGTCCTCAATGCCCTTCATGATATGCTTGATCTTAAGGTCTTCAGACATCGACTCGTTGACTCGCTTGCAAAGGTCCAGAACGTCCTCAATATAGCTTGTGAAATTCTCACCAAGCTGCTGGGACCGAGTATGTAAGCGTTGTTCGGCACGGCGTTTGCGTACCTCAGGCCGCCCGAAAACTTGTGTGAGGCTCGTTTTGAAGACCGACCATGTAGGGAGTTCCGCTTCGTGGTTTTTAAACCACAGCTTGGCCACGTCCGACAGGTAGAAGGAGACGTAGGCCAACTTGGCGGCGTCATCCCATTTGTTGTGAGTACTCACTCGCTCGTACATTGAAATCCAGTCGTCAACGTCCTTGTCTTCGGTGCCTGAGAAAACAGGGGGATCTCGCAGACGCAGAGAACCGGCGCAGAGAACAATAGGCAGTGCCGGTGGAGGAGTTGATTGATTGATTTGATTGATTGATATGTGGGGTTTAACGTCCCAAAACCACCATATGATTATGAGAGACGCCGTAGTGGAGGACTCCGGAAATTTGGACCACCTGGGGTTCTTTAACGTGCGCCCAAATCTGAGCACACGGGCCTACAACATTTCCGCCTCCATCGGAAATGCAGCCGCCGCAGCCGGGATTCGATCCCGCGACCTGCAGGTCAGCAGCAGAGTACCTTAGCCGCTAGACAACCGCAGCGGGGCAAGTTGCTATTGATACTCAATCTCAAAAAGACATGACGTTTCTGGACTTCCAAAACCTTTTGATTGTGTTTCGTATGCAAAACTGATAATAAATGTCAGGACAATACTAAATAGTACCGCCTCGTCATAGATAGATGCGTACTTGCACTCAGACAGCAATGTGTTTCAATTGATAATGTTTGCTCAACTCCTGAAGTTCTCGGGTTCGGCGTTCCACAAAGCTTGGCGTTAGAGCCATATTCTTCCTTAAACCTATAAATGACATAAAAATCAAATAGCGGTCAAACTATTGTTAGGAGATGACTACGTGATTTATCACAGAATTGACAACTTTCTTGACCACGTCACACTAAAACAAGCTCTTCAGGACATTGTATATTAGTTTGAAACCTGGAAAATGAAAATTAACCCCCAAAAGACAGTCCTCATGAGGATAACTAGAACTATTTGCCGCTACAACATAGCTACAACATAATTGGAAGCATCTTACCCCGAGTAAAATCTCTCAAATACCTAGGTGTCATACAGACATCGGATCTTCCGTGGAATGAGCACGTTTCTTACATAACAAAGCAGCTAGTGAACTAGGATACCTTAGGTAAACTTTCCGGCAAGATCCTCAAGATATGAAGATATTATGCTATAGAATTTTTATCCGACCAATAATCGAACACGCATTGACATAGTATGGAACCCTGACTCGAAAAGAAACGACGTCGAATTAGAAAGTGATTTAAGAAAATTGGTCCGTATAGTTTTATTATATACAGCTGGAGGACATGGGTATGCAATCTAGTCGAAAGGGCTGAACTGGAATATCTGGAATCGCGAAGTTCAACGGAAAGAGTACGGTACTGTTACGAGAATTTCCATAATAATTGAATGAAATATGATAGGTGTTGGTGACATTTCTCCGGTACAACCAAGGTGATCACGTGACACACAGAATGTGTTCAGATACGGAAACAAGGACAAGAATAAACAATTGAATATTTATTTATTTATTTATAGATGCAGTTAACAGCTCAAGAGGAGCTGGTACAAACACGAACCATGGTAAGTAAAAATATATAACAACAATAAAAGGTAATGGAAAATTGAACGTTTAAACGCAGTGGCCGCCATATTCAGAAGTTATAGTTCATCGGCCCACTGTGCAGGGAGCCAGTGGCCTTCACCATAGCGAACACCATAACAAACACTGGAGCTTCGGCTAAGCCGGCTTAGGAATTTTGTCTTCCAGGCTGGCCGATCCGCTCGTACTGCTCTCTTCGCCGTCTTCTGCGTTTTCTCACTCTGATAGTCATGTTAACACATGACTATCGGACACATGCTACATTTAACACATGCTACATTTATGGCATCACGTGGACACAGCTGGGCAGCTGCAGATGCTGATGACGCAGGCGGCGCTCGTCACGAAGCTGCTGCGTGCAATGCTGTGCGGTCGCACAGCGTCGTCCACGGAGCAGAAAGATTGCAGGGGGTCCACTGCAACATGAAAGTAAACCCATGGTTATTCTGGTCCTTGAGAGGATAGAAAAAATAAAGGACAATCCGTAGTGAACTGAAATGCCATTGAGCCATGCCTTTGAGTTTTAAAAACATATACAATGACAAGCACAATTTCAAGGACAAACTCGATTCTGTTGGGCAAACCTTTCGATCATTGCGGAGAACGAAGGTACAAAAGGCAATTTAGCTATCAAATTTCACCAATTTCCACAATTCCATCTCACGCTGTGTGATTAACTTGCGGCCTTTCGCATTTTTTTCTCCGAAATTACCATCTCACCAACCACAGTAAGAAAACTCACGGACACTGTTTCAAAGATACGTGGCAAAGGTAAAATAAAGAAAGCAGCACTGTGAGACATGATTATCAAGAAAAAAATCGATTATGCCCCCTGCACGTTTCATCAACAATTATATTGCGCAATTTGGTGAACGCTGATGCCACGATTGAATATGTCTTAAATATATTTTACCACATTACTACTTAATTGATTAACTCGCCACACTTATCTTTTCGATCATAGATAGCTATCTAATGCACAATGTTCTTTTTTCTTTAGCTCAGTCCCTTTTTCCCAAATGGTTTTTGCGGCGTATTGTTTTTATGAAGCAGCATTATGAAAAAGTGAACAGGGGTGCGAATTCCGCAATTATACATCTCTATAAGCACCAATTATATTGTTAATTATGCAACCACAAAGTAATTTATTATAATATAGGGAAAATATTAGGTCACAGAAGCATGCACAAGCTTGCGTAAAGCACGTCTTAAAAAAACAGCGTTAGTACCATCAGTATATTTCTTTGCCCAAATTTGTAGAGGTTGCCTCGAGTTATCCAGAACATGCTATATACTACCCTTACAATGTAGTTATCAAGCAACCGTAGTCGTAGTTTGCTGTGTTTTTTTTTTCTGTTAAGCGTCCTAAAATGGGCTTGAAGACATTCACCTTTTATACAGTGGTTTTCTGGATTCTCAGTGAAAAATAGAACGGCCTAGATTACGGAAAGCGCCAGAAGGGATTATTTTGATGCTAGAGAAAGAGACATACTTTGCGCGACGTGTAACGCTATCTGGGTGAGCCAAATCCCATTCTCGTGGCTATTACAACTATTTTCACGGTCGGTTTGTGCGGAAACTGCCAACTCACACGTCAGCGTTGGGAGCCTTTGCAGTGTCGCCGCCATTCCTGACGGTGCCAGAAGAGTGGTGGGACAACAAAGATGCGAGGACGGAGCACCAGTACCAATGCCTGGCACCACTTGCGTCTCCAGCAAAGTGTAGTGGTATGGCAGGCTGGTCCTCTTCTGCCGAGTCCGGAAACCCGTCGGAGACGGCAGCATGCTGCTCAAATTTGCACCGCGAAACTTGGCGAGGCGTGCTGCAGCCCTTACAACGACGAAAGAAGACTTTGTTCACAGATGAAGGCATCTTGAGCGTCAAGGTGGACGGCTCCGCGTTCCCGCAGCCAGTAGAAGCCGAGTCGTCACTGATGCCTGCGATATTGGCTCCTTCAAATTCACAGAGACGGGAATGACCTTCGCGTAGTTGCAGGAAAAAGCCTCTGAGACCCGTCGACATCTCGTGCACGATCGAATGAAGAACAGCGCTTCTTCTTCTTCTTCTTTTACTTCGACGAGAGCCTGTCGTGCCAATGGCCAGCGTCACTTTTGATAACAATCATGTTAATGAACACACAGCAACATATTGCGTAACCGCTAGTTCATGTACCATTTTCATACATAATTTACGAGTTGTTTTTTTTGTTTTACTGAAACACCATTGGAAGCTTTTCAATACATAACAAACTAACTTAAAGATCCTATTGCCTGGTTCTCGGCTGACGATCCCCCTGTCGGCGAGTGCCAGCAATGGAAGATCATGATCATCATCATAAGACACGCAGTGGGTGAATGTAACGAAACGCAGCCTATAGACGTTTCGCTCAGAAAAATTTCTAATAATTATATTTCTGGGAGATCCCACGTATTTCTGGGAGCAACTTAATGAGGCGCATTCAGCGAGTGGCTGGTACGCCGCAAAATGAGCTGAGTCTTGGACCTCCATGCAAATATGAGAAGCTAAACTGGCGGGGAGTGTGGCACACGCTTTATGAGCCTGTTTTGGCGTCCCGTAGTGCGTGAACTTATTACACGCTGGCAGCTGACCAATATTTCCTCGTATATAACCTAAAGGCACAATCGCCTCCATGGTTACTGGTGGAACTGACTGACACTTTCACGTTTAAATTCACATATATACCCAGTAAAGTGGCTGGGGGGATGGCCGCCGTGGCCGCCCACATGGATACGTCAAATTACTCAAGGCCCTCAGTCCCCAGTGGCAGCGCTGCAGCCGGGATTCAATATTGTGAACTGTGGGTCAGCAGCCGAATACCTTAGCGATCAGACCACCACGGCGGGGCATAGTTGAAATCAAGAAGAAAAAATGGACATGGGCCGGGCATGTAGCGCGTAGGCAGGATAACCGCTGGCCATAAAGGTTAACTGACCGAATTCCCAGCGAAGGCAAGCGCATAAGAGGGAGGAGGGGGGGGGGGGACAGCGACAGAAAGTTAGGTGGGCAGATAAGATGAGGAAGTTGGCTGGTACAAAGTGGATATATATATATATATATATATATATATATATATATATATATATATATATATATATATATATATATATATATATATATATATAATATAAATAAATAAATATATATATATATATATATATATATATATATATATATATATATATATTCTTGAACAGTAATGTGACCTAGGAAACTAAATAATTATCCCTTTATTTTTTAGCAGCTTCGACTGGCGGACCCTGCCTTCTTCGCAGGACGTCCAGAACACGTCCTGAGCACAAAGACACATCATTAGAGCCCCCATAAAGGATAAAGATTTCTGTGACTGTAGAACGAAGGGAAACTGCGAATGAATGTCGCTGATGAAGGCACCACTTTTATGACGAACTCAAGTGTTCCTTCGATGAGCATATTAAAATCGTGGTGAAGATACTTGATTTGGGCATTGTTCAATAACACAGCTGATACGGATCTTTTGGGAATTTCACACATGATGCTCTCTATCGTGACATCTGAAGAACCCATAGAAGGAAACTTAGGGGGTCGGGTAGGTATACGAGAAAGCGGGTATGGGTATACGAGAGAGGGCAATACGTTTATGTCTAAAGTTTCAGCTGTGTGACGGCCTTCGTCAGAGAATGACGAGTAGACAAGCCGGTGAAATCACTTCACTGTCGGTGGGATATTCTTCCTTCTCTCATTTCTTCCATTCCGGTCGCAATACCCTCGTACACGAAAGACACAAACAATTCTTTAAATTATACTGATTTAGATATCCCTGATGGGTTCTTTTCGTGATACTCGATGTTCGTTCTTTGAACGATCGTGAGCGATCAGAGTTCGAGTACGCGAGCCTGTGTCGAATAGGCTCGAACCCTGAATCGACTGGTTTGCATCGGGCGCTGTCGGAACAAAGTGGAAAAGGTTCCACGCTTCTGTTAGCTGTTGTTGCTCGCGCCTTCATATCGTTGCTGCAAAGAGGGAGCTTGTCTGTAGTGACCACTAGCAGTGATGTGAATTCACTTCACCGCCACCAGCATGGCCCAGTGAAGCTACGTTGTAGCTGAGATATCGCCATTGACGTACCCTGCCGTTATTTCACAGGCCACGCTTGTAATATATCTAGGTGATGCTGGCTGAAGACTTTGATATGCCTTGAATATTTTTATTTTGTTTTCATGGAAATTCTTTTATGCGTTATCATTCCTCGTGGTGGATGGCACGCAATCAGGAGCCGTTTAGCAGAAACAGAAGCAAAACGGGAGAGCCAACAGTCAGTGAAAGAGCGCCCCTCTTTTCACCTCATCTTTCGGCAGCGCCATCCACGTATCACGCTATCTCAATTTTGAGGCTATTTTCTACGCGCTGGCGTGTTCGAGCTTATATTGCTCACAATAATACACTAATACTCCCCATTCTGAGGGTATCCGTTTGGTTGTACAAGCGTATAACGACTTTAATCTGGTAAAAAAGTAGACTCCCCTACACTATAGCTATGCTTTTCTAATTATATATCGATCTAAGCAATTTCGAGTTCAACTGCCTACATTTCATTCAAGTTAGCAGCACTGCCGTGGGCGCAAAAATAGGTCCGAATCACGAAAATGTCTTTACGAACCAAAAGAACGAGATTTTTTTTTGCAATTTGCGATTCAGAACCTTCTTACAACAAGCGTTTCATCGACGATATATTTTTAATATGCATTAACTATTTTAACATTGCCACCCGAACATATTGTCCTCGAACTCGTACTCGGACACCAGTGCCGCTCTTGACGTCACAGTGCTATACTCTGTTTCGCCACTTTGGTTCAACCGCACTAAAGCTACGGCGTGTAAGAAAGCCGCACGTTTGCGCAGTGAAGCGTAGTTCCAAATATAGGTGCTTCGAAAGTGGCAGGGTTGTCTAAACTGGCGTTTGTTTGGTGTGTGTTGCGCCACATCAATACACTAAAGGTTTTTCTTCATCGCATATAGTTGCTACGCATATGATTATTTGTGTGAGTTACCGGCAGAAACTAACACCTCCTAGAAAAACTAGCCCTGGAACGTCGCTTTCTTTTAAATTGGGAGCCTCCTTCCAGCACGCAATCTCGGAGGCCATGCATCCTGCCTTGTGTTGCGACCGGCCGCCGCGTGAGACCGCTCGTCTCCGTACCCCTCAGTCACGTGACATAACTGCACCGCTTTGTCACGTGTCATCACGGCTGCTCGGAGGCAACTGTGGCAGCATCGCTGTGTTCGCAGCGGGTGGCCATCGGAGACGCTCGCCTTCGTATCGAAGGAAGAGGGTAAAATTAGAGGATAGGGCAGCGCGTTCGCGACTCATGTTCCAGGCAGTATTTTTTTAGGAGGCATTGCAGAAACTATGGTTACAAATCTACATGGCAGCCCCCATGCAAAAGCGACTGCCCGCTTCGATCCGAAATTGCTCCTGCTAAACGTTCACAGCGCTGATAGCAACAACTGAATGGTAAAATCAGCCATCGATTTGTTTCATCTTGCTCTGAGAATGAAGCATCAGGTACGTTTTGTCCTCATTAGCGAGATATGCTGCTTGCGTAGCCGTAGCTGATAAGCCTAACGCGCCGAAACCAGGGCTTGGGCTGTATCGCTAGAACGAAAACGCTGCGCATGTCCAAATCTCGGACATGCAACCTCTCACAGCGTTGAGCGTGCGTCGGATGCTCCCTCGGTAAAAAAAAAAAAGAAGAGAAGCATTGCAGCGAGAAATGAGAGAAAATACTACGACAGGGATGCAGTCGCGTCAGCGCCACGGACAGCATTCTAGAGTCACAAAGGGAAGTTATGCGCTGGCATGAGCACCTACCGATCTTCAGTGGAGCCACAAATCATATTGTTAAGACGACAAACCTACTTAAGTTGAAGTGTGATGGCTTGTTTGACAGTTTTACTTATTTCCTAAGTTAATAAAGCACCCTTGTTACATACAATGATCATGCAAGGACAATTAGGCGAGCAGACGCCATGAAGATGGCGAGCAGACGACACGGCGCGGATAAATACATTTGAAGGGGCTAATCACTTTTCCTATTGGCTCAGGCCCTGTAGCCTTCTCAGTGCTGAAGGGAACTTCTGAAACAGAGTATACTCTGCAATCGAAAATTGATGGCCATATTATAGGAGCAAGTGAACGATATTTATCTGTTTCTTCATTTTTATAGTAGTCACGCGAAACACTGCGAAACCAGTATTCTATATATTCAGGCCATTTGATATAAACGCACCTGTTTCGATAACACTGAATTCGCAAGCGACAGTGAAGACCTATGAGGTGCACTTCACAAAACAAGGCTTTCCGAAAGAAATCATTGAAGGGGCCCTCAAAAAGGCTGAATATATCGATCGTAAAGTGTTGTTCAATAGCAAAAAAAAAAACAATCAACACACTCACAAAGTTAACCTCATACTTACGCACTGACCTTCGGTTCCTAATGTGGCCGATATTCTCTATATCTTCAGCATCACAACAACTTGCAAAAAAGTGATCCCTTAAACTACCTTTTTGCGGAACCATCGAGGAAAGTTTGCCGCAGATAACGTAATCTACACAGATCATTGAAAATTACCAATCAGCCAAACTACAATGGTTGTCATCCTCCGAAGCAACCCTGCGGCAAGGTGTGCCCACACATGTCAAGTTCCCTTACCGCCACTAGCACCACCTACAACTTCTTCTGAAGAATCATCGGTGACCTCACTTACGACAGCACTAAGGTTATCTACATGCTTCAGTGCTCCACTTGCGACAAGCAGTATATTGCGTAAAGCGAAACACCGCTCAGGTACGTTTTAACAACCACCATAGTCTATGCCTCTGACCTTTCTGATGTTGCACTGTCAAAACATGTCCAGGTACCAGGGCACTCTTTTGAAATGAACAAGGCCACAATACCACTTAAAACTCATCAAGGCTGAGAAGTTAGCGACTCCTACCTCATCAACAAGTACACACTTCGCAATTGCACTCTGCCATCTATGAAAGCGTCGGAAAGTTACTTTCCTTTCTGTAAAACAAATTAGTTCTGCAGAAACACGCAAGATGGCGGAAGAGTTAAGAAAAACAGAAGACAACCACCGTTTCGGAAGTCTCCTTTCCTTTTTTTTTTCCTTTCTGTGGAGCAATGCCCATCAAAAAAGTTCGCTGAATTCCACCCCCCCCCCCATCGGCCACACTACGTTGTTTCTTTTTGTTTATTGATATGGTGTGCATGTATTTATTATACGTGTACATGCATTAGTTTGTTTTTCACTTGACACTGACTTTCAATGACTATTGATCTTTGTTTACTCTTACTCTAATTTATCTTGCTGTGTTCGTAACATGCACCACCACTGATGTTCCTTTCAACACAAATTTTTTCTTTACCTTTTGCGCGGCGCTTTCATAGCTTAAACAGTGTTATAACGCTTTCAACATTTGCCCTGCACAGCCTACATGATCATACCTACATTTTTCGACGGCGATTTTGTTCAAATTATGTTTCCGATATATTTTTACGACCGCTGACATATTTCCTAATCACCGTTTTGACCGAATATGCGATTTCACTGAACTTCTAAAGTTCCATGTGCTGTGCTACTCTGCATTTTCTTACAGAGGCCATGCCACCACTGAAACGTTAGGATGAGGATGTTGCTCTCTCTTACGTATATATATATATATATATACTGCGAAAGACGAGATGAGCAAAACCAAAATTTAGTTCATACGATTAAGCCGGGGACCAGTCTTCAGCATAACTTTTTCTTTTCGTGATGAAGGCCGGTCCCCAGTGGAAACGTAGGACAAATACAGTTTTCGTTCTGCTCGTCCCCTACTTCGCAGTTTTATTCCATTATTTACAAGGGCACCTTCTTCACACACACACAAACGCGCACACAGAGGTGAAAATGCCGGGCCCATCAACATCATCATCATCAGCCTGCCTACGTCCACTGCAGGACAAAGGCCTCTCCCGTGTTCCGCCAGTTAACCCGGCCCTGTGCTTGCTGCTGCCAATTTACACCCGCAAACTTATTAATCTCATCTGCCCACCTAACCTTTTGTCTACTCCTAACTCGCTTGCCTTCCTGAGAATCCAATAGTTACCCTTAATGACCAGCGGTTATCCTGTCTACGCGCTACATGCCCGGCCCATGTCCATTTTCTCTTCTTGATTTCAACTATGATAACCTTAACCCCCGTTTGTTCCCTAATCCACTCTGTTCTCTTCTTGTCTCTTAATGTTACACCTACCATTTTTCTTTCCCCTGCTCGCTGCGTCGTCCTCAATTTAAGCTGAACCCTTTTTGTAAGTCTCCAGGTTTCTGCTGCGTCGTCTGTAAGTCTCCAGGTTTCTGCACCGGCAAGATACAGCTGTTATATACCTTACTCTAAAGGGATAGTGGCAATATACCTGTCATAATTTGAGAGTGCTTGCAAAATGTGATCCACCCCATTCTTATTCTTCTCGTTAATTCAATCTCGTGGTTCGGCTCCGCGGTTATTACCTGCCCTAAGTAGACATAGTCTTTTACAACTTGAAGTGCACTATTGCCTATCTCGAAGCGCTGCTCTCTTCTGAGGTTGTTGTACATTACTTTCGTTTTTTCAGATTAATTTTAAGACCCACCTTTCTGCTCTCCTTGTCTAACTCCGTAATCATGAGTTGCAATTCGTCCCCTGAGTTACTCCGCAATGCAATGTCATCGGCGAAGCGCCGGTTACTAAGGTACTCTCCATTAATTCTTATCCCTAACTGTTCCCATTCTAGGCTTCTCAAAACCTCATGTAAGCACGCGGTAAATAGCATTGGGAAGATTGTGTCCCCCTGCCCTACACCCTTCTTGATTGATATTTTGTTGCTCTCTTTATGAAGCACTATGGTAGCATTTGATCTCCTGTAGATTTCTTCCAGGATGTTTATAAATCCATGACGGATATATAAACTGAGCATATCTGAGCACATGCCGGGCCCGTGTGTTCAGATTTCAGTGCGCAATAAAGAACCCCAGGTGGTCGAAATTTCCGGAGCCCTCCAAAACGGCATCTCTCATAATCATATGCTAGTTTCGGGACGTTAAACGCCACATATCATTCTATCAACACACACACACAAACACACACGCACATGCATATATATATATATATATATATATATATATATATATATATATATATATATATATATATATATATATATATATATATATATATATATATATATATATATATATATATATATATATATATATATATATATATATATATATATATAGTGTTACGTACAAGAGCAACTAACGCGAACACAATCCAAATCAACAATGTCTTCATCCTTTTGTTTTATTGCCTACGCCTCACGCGTCAGTCACTGCGTCGGTATGATTCATAGTATTCGCCGCCTCCTCTCTCTTGAAGTCTGAGCCAGAGAACGAAGGGGCGTGAATACAGGAATCACGCGGCACATAAAGTTTCAATGGACTTCCATGGGCGGCAAAAACGCGGCTTCTGCTTTAATTGCCCAGTTCGAGAATAACATCCAGGCGGTCCCTAACAGGGCCCAGGGGTTACACCACTCTCAATGGGCGAGCATACCACGGGAGAAACTTCTCGCGACGCTGTGGAACACGCTGGGTGCGCTGAACCAGCAAGACGTCTCCTGGTTTGAAAGGGGAGTGGTTCCCGTTGGAAGGCGAACGGAATTTCATCTGGTGATGTGCTATGGCCAAGAGCCTTCTCAAGCAAGCTTTCCGAAGTAGCTCCGAAGTTCTTGTATCATCCGGACGGTTGTACACCGTTGTGCTGAAACCCAAGAAGGTCTCTTGCGGAAACCTTGGCATGATTTCATAGAAAAGCTGGAACGGCGACTCCCGTGAGATTTCTGGCTGTGACCTATTGAGGGCGAAGACAGCTGTATTTGACCCAGTTGTTATGACTAGGACTTACGTATGTCGACGGCGTATCCTTTACGGTATGGTTTGTGTGTTCCACCAGACCGTTCGTCTGTGGGTGCTGAGGTATGTCGAATTCCATGGTGGGTCATTAGGTTTCTGAATGCACGCAACGTAAAGGTTGTGCTGCGGTCAGTGATTAGCAAGCGTGGCCTGTCGTCTCGAAAAAAAATGGCAGTGGCTTAGCTCAGCTATGCCAGGATGTATGTAGCGTTAGCAAAGGTTCAGCTGATTATTCTTAGCTTTGCAGATATCATGTTTCACGATGGATCATGGATGGAAGTTCACGATAGATCATGCTTACAGCTGTTCCAATGACACACACATGGCATACGTATTATGTGGCACATGTATATTTATATTGCCGGGCAACTACTTCGGAATCCGATGAGTTAAGCTTCTCTGCTCTACTGCACCATTGAGCAGCATTTGCACTCTCCTTCTTCATGGCTATACCGCAGTGGCAAACGCCAGTCAGAGGCGCTATCAAGCGGCTCCAGCGCAGTGTCAGATGGTGACTGCACAGGGAAGATGCGCGCGTCAGCGTCCTTATGTCTACCAAGGCTGTGACGGCACTCCTCTGGAAAGCACACCGGCGGCGACGAGTCGCGCGCAGCCGCGGCCGAGTGTGAGGGAGGTGCCGGCTCCGGTGCGTGACACCACTGATCGTCTGCGCAGCGCTTCGAATTGCGCGCACACCGGCAAGGCCGCACGCGGCGGCGGCGGAGTATCATTGCGCATGCGCCGACCAGTGCCACACGAAATTGGCTCAGCGAGGCCATTGTAGCTAACGCTACAAAATGACGTACTCATTGATGAACATGAGGACGTGTTGCGTCGAAGAGTCAGGGATGGCCCTGACTTCGGACCACTTCGTGAGATAATCCGTGGCGACGATGGGGAACTTGTTGCCGCCCAATGTACGTGGGAACAGTCCCATATGAACAAGTCCCATTAACTCAAAAGGTGTTTTCGGAGGAGTAATAGTTTGCATGGCGACTGGTTGCGGATTTGTGATGGCCTTCCGTGCTTGCCTCACCCTGCACGAGAAAACGTAGCAGGAGGTGTCACTGTGCATGCGCCACCACCGAAACACTTTTTGATGCATGCCAACGTCTTGTGCAGCCCGCGGTGACCTGCAATTGGAGCGTCGTGGTACATGAATACCACTAATGGTCACATGGCTGCCGGTACAACAGACACGCACGACCCACCCCGATAATTTCAGTGATAAAGGATCCCCTCTCGGAGGACATACGGCGCAGAAAGTTTTTTACGACCACGCTTGAGAGTGCGTACTTGCCCGGATAGTTGCCGATTTATATCGACGACTTTTGCATCTTATGGCTGAGTAGTTCGTAAATCGAGCGCCGCAGGTCTGGAGAGATGTCGCTGATGGCTGTTGGGTGGCGAGAAAGGTAGTCAGCGTCTTGATGGCGATGCCTGTGCGATGGACAATAGAAAAGTTGTAATCTTGCAGGATGAGAGCCCAGATGGCAAACTTAGCAGTGAGGTCATTTTTGTTTGAAGCCAGCAAAGGGTGACGTTTTCGGTATCGACCGTGAATGTTTTACCACAAACGTACCGCCGAAATTTATTGACTGTCCAAACGGCCACCAAACACTCAAGTTCGGAGGCATGGTATCGGCTTTCCGGTTCACTTTGCCGGCGGCTAGCATAAGCGACTGGTTTGTCCTGCCCGTCCTCATTAACTTGCAAGAAAACATCTCCGAGGCCAAGATCACTCAAACCTGTGTTTTTTTTTTCGTCATGGTGTGCAAGTGTCTGTTGTGCTTGAGGCGCAGTCTCTAATTCGCGGAAAGCAGCTTCTTGTTCGGGGCCCTATTTTCAGTGAACTTCCTTCTTCAGCAGCTCGTTGAGTGGCGCCGCGCTTGAAGCAAAGTCAGGGACAAAGCGTCTCAAATATGTGGCGGAGCTCGAGAAAATTTTCAGCTGCCTAGCAGTGTTGGGCGGCAGAGTACCGGCAATGGCTTGGAGCTTCTTGGGATGGCGGCTGACGCCTTTGGCTCTGACTACGTGTCCCAAGAAAGTAACTTCCGAGTAGCTGAAGAATCACTTGGAATTCTTAATGCAAAGGCGACTGTCTTGGGCAGTACGAAAAACCATTTCCAAACGCGTGAAGTTTTCGGGAAACGTGGGAGCGTACCCAATTATGTCTTCTAGATAGACAAGAGCCGTCAACCACTTGAGATACCCAAAAAATTGATTCATTATTTTCTGAAATGTAACAGGAGCGTTGGAGAGCCCAAACAGAAGGTAAATCAAATGGTATAGGCCGTCAGGAGCAATAAAGACGTTTTTTCAGGATTATTCGGGTCCAGTTCCATCTGCCTATAGCAAAAAGAAGATCCAGCGTAGAGAAAAATGGGCACCATGCAGGTGGTCAAGGGTATTTGTCAAGACGAGGAAGCGGGTACACGTCGGGCTTAGTGACACTGTTTAGCCATCAATAGTCAACACAGAAACCAATAGCGGACTGCCTTTCTGACAAGGACTACGGGAGATTAAATCGGAATAGACGAGTGCGCTAAGATGCCACGCTAAGGCATGTCCATGTTATCCGCCTTGTTGGCGATTTCTGCTCATTCATCGGCAGAGACTCGACGCGGATGATGTCGAAGAAGAATACCTGAGCTGGTGTCCATCCTGTGCTGCACAAAAGGAGTGCGGCCCAGCTCACTGGGTGGCATAGCCACGCAGTCACAGAATTTCGGTAGAAGTGCTTGAATCTCATCCTTCTGTGAAGGAGTCAAGTTGGGGCCAGAGTTGAATTCCTTCCACTTTAAGGGAGAAGCACTTAGTGGGGAATGTCTCAAGGCTGTACTACAGCTACGATTGACGGTGCTTTAAGTTATGTACAGGTGCCGAGAACGGTACTTGACGGCAGGTGACTTTCAGAGAGGTTGAAGACGAGCATGGCAAGAGTTTTGCCGTAAAATTGATGGAGGGCCCTAGGCAATGCGAATTCAGCTGCAGGCCGGGAAGAAACGGCGCTCTCTACAATAATGTTCACGTCGACAGAGTAATTGGCATGGCTGTGAACGGGAATACAGGCAGCAGACCAAGAGAATGTTGTGACGGAGGTTGCGTAATCACAAGATGCAAAAGCGGGTACGATTTTTCAAATTCAAGTTGCTTCTTTCTCTCGGTACGCACGGCCGTACACATGTTCATTGTTACAGTACCAAGCAGTGAGACCCCAATAACACGTTACTGCTCTCGCAGACGTGATTCGAAAGGAAATAAGGAAAGTGGTCGCCCCACTCGCACCACTAAGGCCTGAGACCCCTGAACTGACTTAAGCGGTGCCCTGCGATCTCCCGCACCACACGCTCCTGATTCCAGTGTGCGGACAATGGACCAGGCTAGCCAGCGTTTACAGGGCACCTCTTCGACTTCGCCACCTGCCTCAAGGTTCCTGAGTGCACCATCATATACGTCCGGATCCCGAAAGAACGCCACAAAGGCTAGCGTGTGGCGCAGTTGGATAATGATTCACTCTGCTACCACTTCGGCGAAATAAGTCACATCTACCGCATTGTCAATACCGCCAACTTCGTCTCCGGCAGCTTGAAGAGTCGAGAGGCACATCTGAAGGAGCATATCCAAACATTTTTTTTTCTGGAGAGCGTTCATGATGACCGGACGGTGCGTGGGTGGGGGAAAGAGGTATCAGCTTTTGTCTGTGACGTGACCATTGACGGTAACTGCGTCGGCATGTTACCATTTAAACGATCTTTTTTCTAGTGGAAATTAAGGTAGTGATCGACTCCATTGAAATCTGTGTCAGCTTGTACATGTATAACTACCACGTAGCATTAATCCCGTCACCGAGCCAACTTCAAACGTTTGCGGTCCACATTCCTGCCAAAAATATCACAGAGTGCCAAACCCTTGACAAACAGCATGACACGTTTTTCCGTATGCAGACATTTATCACTGTAACTTCACACAGGAATAATAATGCGATAGTAGCGTCGCTTAGTTTGAAATCCGTGTCGGCGAGAAGAGACGAAAAAAAAAAGATGCCAATTGGTGAAGGAGTTGGGCTGTCTGTTGTATAAGTTCCCGCTTTGGTTACGCCACAGTACAACAGCGATCAGAAGAACGAACCGAGTGAACCGAGCAATGGGAATGCTGCAGGAAAGAGGTGCATCTTTTTCCTCACTATCGCGCCCGCTGTATTTGTACTGGATGATCCTAGTGACCTCTATTTCAGTCTTCTGAAAGAGTCTTCGTCTATAAGTGACATTCTTGTGTCTGAAGAAGGTGTGTTGTCTCTTTCGTTCAATCAGACACGAAGAAAATTCCTGGAATTGACTGCATACCCAACAATTTTCTAATCAGGCATGCTGAATGGTGCTCCAAATATGTATGCCTAAAATATTGAAAAAAATTGCTATCAGGAGCCTAATTACCAAAACAATTGAAGTACAGTAAAATTATTCCGATACCGAAAGGGTGGTGCTCGTGCCAAGCAACTTGTGACAGGCCGATCTCCCCACTGTGATCCTGTTCAAAGACACTAGAGCACATATTCTTCTCTCTTATATCGTCATTTCTGTAAAAGAACAACGTTATTGATAGTAGGCAAGATGGTTTTGGCAAAGGTCGATCTGCTTTGGCGGCACTCCTTGAAACCTTGCTTGAGTTAGGGCTGCTATTGATACTCACTCTCAAAAAGACGTGAATTTTCTGGACTTCCAAAAGACTTTGGGTTGTGTTTCGTATTCAAAACTGATAATAAATGTTAGGAAATTACCAAAGAATACTACTTTGCGTCATAGATAGAGGCGTAATTGCACCACAGACAGCAATGTGTTTCAATTGATAATGTTTGCTCAACTCCTGCTGCTGCTGGGCTGGGCGTTCCGAAAGGCTCGGTGTTGGGCCATTATTCTTCGTTATAGCTCTAAATGACATATATATCAATTAGCGGTCAAAATGAAACTGTTAGAAGATGACTACGTAATTTATCACAGAGTTGACAACCTTCATGACCACTTCCAACTAAAACAAGCTCTGCAGCAAGTTGAATATTAGTGTGGAACCTAGCAAATGAAAATTAACCCCCGAAAAACAATTCTCATTAGGACAACTAAAATAATTTGCCTAATGAGCCTAAATGACAGCATCTTACCCCGAGTAAAATCTCTCAAATACCTAGGTGTGATACTGACATCGTGGAACGAGCACGTTTCTTACATTAAAAAAAAGGCAGTAAGTGAACTAGATTGCCTTTGGCTATCTTTGCGGCAAGCTCCTCAAGATATGAAGCTATTAGCCTATAGAACGTTTATCGAATAAAACGTTTATCATCGAATACGCATCGATATAGTATGGGACCCTGACACGAGAAGGAACGTCGTCGAATTGAGGAAAGGCTACGGCACTGATACAAGAATTACCATAATAATTGAATGAAATATGGTAGCTGTTGGTGACATTTCTCCAGTACAACCGAGACAATCACGTCACACACAGAGTGTGTTCAGATATGGAAACAAGGACAAGAATAAACAATACAATCTTGATTTATTTATAGATGCAGTTGTAACAGCTCAAGAGGAGCTGTTACAAAGGCGAACCATGGTAAGTAAAAAAATATAACATCTATAAAGGTTAATGAAAAAATGAACGTTTAAACGCAGTGGCCACCATATTGAGAAGTTATAGTTCATCGGCCTTGCTGTGTAGGGAGCCAGTGGTCTTCACCATAGCCAACTCCATAACAAACACTGGACCTTCGGCTAAGCCAGCTTAGGAATTTTGTCTTCCAGGCTGGCCGATCCACTCTTCGCCGTCGTCTGCATTTTCTCACTCCGATAGTATGTTAACACACGGCTATCGGACACGTGCTACATTTGATGCATGCTACATTTATGACATCATGTGGACACAGCTAGGCGGCTGCTGATGCTGATGACGCAGGCGGCGCTGGTCACGAAGCTGCTGCGTGCAATGCCCTGCGGTCGTACAGCATTGCCCACGCAGCAGAAAGAGTGCAGGGGGTCCACTGCAACAGGAAAGTAAACCCATGATTATGCTGATCCTTGAAATGACTGAAAAAAAAACTAAAGGACAATCCGTAGTGAACTGAAATACCATTAAACCATGCATTTGAGTTTCAAAAAGATATACAATTAGAAGCACAATTTCAAGGACAAACTCGATTGTGTTAGGCAAACCTTTCAATCATTGCGGAGAACGAAGGTACAACAGGCAATTTAGCTATGAAATATGAACCATTTCCAAAATTACATCTCATGCTGTGTGAATAACTTACTGCCATTCGCGTTCTTTTTGTCCGAAATTACCACCTCACCAACCACAGTAGGAAAACTCACTGACACTGCTACAAAGATAGTGAGCAAAATTGAAATTTATTTATTTATTTATTTATTTATTTTCAATACTGCTACTCTCATTCGAGAGCGTGGCAGTTGGGCAATACAATGATTTTCAGTACAGGCAATAAAAATAGAGGGAGAAAAAAAAATCAAAGCAAAACAAGTGAGTTAAAACATACACTAACATTTGTAGCGTAATTACAGCATATGTGGGTTAAAAAAAAAAAAAAAAAAAAAAAAAAAAACAAGAAGCACGATATATACAGCATACAGTAAGGCAAACAAAATGCTGGTTAAGGAACAGCATACTCAGTGGAATTTACACAAAAACGCCTAACACATGCTAGGTTCAAGGGAAATGACAAAAAGCAAAAAGAAGGAACATGAGGCTTCGCAAAAAGTGACCAAAGAAAATAATAATAGTACAGGTGTCGGTGGGGGCTGGAATAAGACTAGGGTAAATAAGATTACATTTCTGGCATTGAGCAATAAGTTGACGTAAATGGGAAAGTTTCTAGAAGATGAAATGAAGAAATCTATGTTGGTGACTTTGCATACATAGGTCCTCTTACGCAAACACATTTTTTTCTATTTGTGCCATAAATTCCGATAGTGATTCGATGTTGGTGATAGTAGCGTCAAGTTGATTCCATTCTGATATTGCGAGCGGAAAAAAAGAATACTTAAACGTGTCATTTTTACATGCATATTCTGTCAATGTGTGCGCATGCTTATTACGTGTAGGTCGAGCCTGGGAAAACGAAATATACTTAGAAATATCTATTCGATAGTTATTTTTCAGTAACTGAAATAAGAATTTTAGGCGAGCGTGTTTCGCTCTTGTGGATAGCTTTTGCAAACCGGATTTCATTAAAAGATGCGTGGGCGAGTCTGTGCGTTTATATTTATTATGAATGAGCCTCACCGCTTTTCTTTGTATTGATTCAAGTTTTTTTACGTTAGTCACTGTATGCGGAAACCAGACTGTGTTAGCGTATTCTAGAACAGGCCTTACAAATGATGTGTAGGCTAGCAGCTTCGTTGCCGTTGTTGCGTGTGCTAGGCTTCTTTTTAAGAAAAATAGCTTCCGTAGCGCCTTTGAGATTATTTTACTTATATGCTTGTCCCACTTGAGATCCGATGTTATTGTGACGCCTAGATATTTATGTTCATCAACCCTATTAAGGGGGGTGCTATTAATTACGTATGTGAAGGTGGATGGTAGTGCTTTCCTGGTCACAGTCATGATCGCAGACTTTTGTACGTTGAGTGTCATCTGCCAACTAGAGCACCAATTAGCTATATCAGCTAGAGAATCATTCAGCTCATTATGATCACTGTAATGACTAATTTCTTTGTAAATGACACAGTCATCTGCGAATAGCTTTATATTGCATTTGATGTTAGCTGCGATATCGTTAATATAGAGCAAGAAGAGCAATGGTCCGAGGACAGACCCTTGTGGGACTCCGGATGTAACTGCGACTGTGTTAGATAACGTATGTTCGTAAATTACAAATTGCGAGCGGTTATTTAAGAAGCATTTTACCCAGCCAGAAAGTTCTCCTATACCAAAAACATCTTCAACTTTGGCGATTAATTTGCTATGACACACACAGTCGAAAGCCTTAGATAAGTCAAGTAAAATCATGTCAGTTTGACCACGGTTATTAATTGTAGCAGCGAGGTTGTGTACTAGTTCTGTGAGCTGAGTAACTGTGGATAAGCCACTGCGAAAACCATGTTGGTTGGGGGAAAAAAAATTAATGCGCTCTAGGAATACTGTCATGTGCTTTAAGATTATGTGTTCGAGAAGTTTACATGATGTACTAGTTAGAGAAATGGGCCTGAAATTTGAAGGTGAATCTGCGTCTCCTCCTTTGTGGATTGGTTTTATCTTGGCTATTTTCCATTCTTGAGGTAGCTGTGAAGTACTGAGTGATTTCCGGAAAATTAGGCCTAGGTATCTACTGCACCACTCTGCATATCTTTTGAGGAATGTATTTGGTATATCGTCGGGACCGCTACCTTTCTTGGGGTCAAGTTTAAGCAAAAGGTTGAAAATCCCTGCGTCCGTAATGTCCAGTTTATCGATTTCCGTGTATTGTTTTGTTTTAATCGCGGGAATGATATTATCATCCACGGTGAACACTGACTGAAAAAAATTATTATATGCGTTGGCCTTAGTTTTTTTTTCTTCGGGAAGAAGATGTGGTGTAACGGTTTTATTGGTACGAAAGTGATTCCAGAACCTTTGGGGATTATCAACAAGGAAGTTAGGCAATACTACGTCAAAATAGTGCTGCTTAGCACGTTTAGCTTTAAGTTTGAATTCCGCGATAGCTTCCGATAGTTTCTGAATTTCGGATTCTCCCCCTCCTTTCGTTTTTATTGCCCTGCGTAACCTTTTCAAGCGTCGCTTTGCTTGAATTACCTCCCGCGTGATCCATGGATTATTTTTTGGAGGACGCTTTGTTTTTGTGGGTATGTAGTGCGCGATACAGTAAAGTACAACTGATTTGAAGTGGAGCCAAAGAGAATCTACATCTATTGAAGCATGGGAACCGGTTTCTGAAAAATGCTGGAATTCATGAGCGAGATGCGTCAGCACGCTATCATCATCGGCGTTTTCGAAGTCTGTTACTACAGATACAGAAGAATGAGTGGTTATGGTGCCGTCGAGGGGTACGAAGCACACTGGTACGTCGTGGTCAGATATACCATGGACTACGTCAGTTTTAATGCGGTTTATGTCGAAATGATTACTGAAAAATATTAGATCAAGTATGTTCTGTGAAATTCCCTGTGAGCGGGTTGGACGTGAAACGACCTGATGGAGATTAAAGGTAAGCATAAGGTCAAACAATGTATCCGAAGCCGATGATGAGTAGCACATACTATTCCAGTTAATATCTGGCAGATTAAAATCACCCATGAGAACAACGCGCGAACCAAAGGTGTGACGTTGCATATAATCGTGAATGGCACTGATAGAAGCATCACCAGAATTTGGGCTCCGATAAACACAACCTATGAATATACTCGCGCCGTCACAGAGCAGTTTGCAAAAAATGGCTTCTGCGCTTTGTACATCCGGAAGAGCAACAAATGAAAGTCCCTTTTTTATTAATAACGCCACTCCACCACCACGTGTGGGGCGGTCTTTTCGGATCACAGAATAGTTAGGTGGTGCAAACTCGTGATCAAAGACGTCAGGCGTCAGCCAGGTTTCTGTAATTGCTGCCAAGTGGGGCTCGTGATCAATGATCAGATTTTCAAGCAATTCAGGCTTATTGATGACGCTTCGTGCATTCACCGTGAGGAGTGCTAGTTCACCGATTTTGCAGCACGACGAGTAACAGCTCCCTTTTTTGTTTGATGACTAGGTACGTTCACCGCCGTTGCTGAACTTGTAGTAGCCGAGGCTTCTCCTACGGTTTTTTTATTAAGCGGTACCTTGTCATCCTTCTCATTGTTCCAAACATATGCGCGATTATTTATATATAACTTATCAAAAACAAGAGAAACTTTCTCATTATTTTGTCGGTTAGCTTTCGCACTAACCGACAAAATAATGTATATAAATATATAAAGGAGCACTGTCAGACATGATTATCAGGGAAAAGTCGAATATGGCACCTGCACGTTTGATTGATTGATTGATTGATTTGTGGGGTTTAACGTCCCAAAACCACCATTTGATTATGAGAGACGCCGTAGTGGAGGGCTCCGGAAATTTTGACCACCTGGGGTTTTTTAACGTGCACTTAAATCTGACACCTGCACGTTTGGTCAGTGAATGAATCAAGATATTTGGTGAACGGTGACGCTGCGATTGAATACGTAATAAGTATATTTTTCTACTTTAACACTTAATTGCATAAACGTTACACTCATCTTTTCATTCATGGATAGCAATCTGATGCACCTTGTTCAATTGTCTCTAGCTCAGTGCCTTTTTCCCAAATGGTTTTGTCGGCGTTTCGTCATTCTGAAGCAGCACCATAAAAAAGTAAAAAAGCGGTGTAAATTTCGCAATCATACATGTATATAGGCACCCATTATATTGGTAAATATACAACCAGAAAGCAATTTATAATATTATAGATCAAATAAAAGGTCACAGGAGCATGCACAAGCTTGAAAAAACAGTGTCTTGAAAAAAAAAAAAACAGTGTTAGTACCATCGGTATATTTCTTTACCCAAATAGCTAACCGGTAATATGGGCAATCGTAGGGAACTGTGGGAAACGACGGCTTCCTGTTCGATGCACCACGCAGGTTAGCAGCGGCACGCGAGAATTTTTGTACAGCTCCGTTGAAAAAAACACCTCTCCGTGAAATGTCGGTGTTTTGGAAGTTGTTTTTTTTTGTTTTGTTTTTTTTGCTAACCGTGATTGTAACGATGACAGCACGCTTTAAGACGTATTCTTAGTCAAAGCCAGATGCTTATATAAACGTTGATTTTGTTCAAGCTGCTGGCGCGGCGGCACATAAAAAATACAGTCAGACATAGACGGCGACAAATAATCGAAACCCAGCGCTTTTTTAACGCACTTCTTCCTTTCGGTGCCCTCCTGGCGCACAGTTTCCCCACGATAACGAAAATAAACTTGTCCAGTGGTTGGTGTGAAAAGTACTCTGAATTGAAGCTTTTGCGTTTTTTGTTATATACATATATATGTGTGCGCAATGGCCGACTCTCATCTCGTATTGCAAGTCAATTTCACCCGCGCGTTCCCATAATATCTTTGCTAGGCGTTTAGGCGACAATTTATTTTTTAATATAATATTCGCAGCAAATTCATGCGTGAGCGTTTTTTTTTCTATGTCGAATTCACAGGTTTCTGTGATAAAATGGTTTTCGCACACTCGTCTTTTGCCCTCGGCCAAGGACACTCGCGCTACTTCGTTGTCCTCACCACTGGCACATACGCGCGGCATTATTCACCCTTTAAAAAAAACATCGTCCCGATGTTAAACGTTTGAGAAGCAAGGCGAAACCAAAACCGCACAGTTAGTCACTGAAAGTAAGGCTTCATCCGAAGCACGTGAACAATTTCTGGTGAATGTCTCTGCCGCTTTGAACACTGCACGCCGTCCGGAACAACCTCGTTCGACGAAGAAGTCATTGCAGTCTGTTTTCCTGCAATCGATAAATCGTATTTGTTTGAGGCGCTTTGTGTGCTCGTCAATCTCGCGTCGTCACACTGGTGGAAGTGCTGGGTACGTCTTCATGCTTGGCACCCCTTCTCGGACCCGACATTCGAGCCCGGAATCAATACCACCCGTCGAAACACCAGTCCACCGTTCCAGCCGCCGTCTGCGAGGCCTAGCTCCCGAGCTCAATCCCTTTCCAGAAACTGCCAGCAATCGCTTGCCTCCTTCAACCACCATGGCCACTGCTGCTACAACTCACATGACACTTCAGAATCCCGTGATTCCTGTCTGCTTTCATGGTGAGACCTATGAAGATGCACAAGACTGGCTGGACCAGTTCGAACGCTGCGCGAAGTACAACCAGTGGGCCACCCCAGAAGACAAGCTCTCGAATGTGTACTTCTACCTGAAAGACAACGCCCAGACGTGGTACATCAACAGGGAAAGAAGCATGGCTACGTGGGACGACTTCCGCAACCAGCTGATCGACACCTTTTGTAGTCTTGACAGAAAGGAGAATGCGCAACGTCTCTTGGAAGCTCGAATTCAAAAACCAAATGAGAGCGTCACTATGTTCGCCGAGGACATGACCCGTCTTTCCGGCAGGGCGGATCCCGAGATGCCGGAAGACAGGAAGCTGCGGTATCTAATGCGAGGTGTGAAGGAGCATCTGTTTGCTGGGCTTGTGAGAAATCTGCCAACAACAGTAGCTGAGTTCACGAAAGAAGCCACAGCTATTGAACGGGCCCTACAGCAACGGTACCGCCAGCAGAACCCGGTCAACGTTCGAGCGAGTAGCCCTGTTACGACTGCGGCGAGCCTCTGTGACAACGACAGGCCGCTGCGGGAAGTCATCCGGGAGATTTTGAGGGAGGAGCTTCGGGAGCTTCGTTTAATTCCAGCAACTGAACCGACGCCGGCATTGTCTTTTATCGCTGATGTCCGGGATGAGGTCCGCCAGGCTCTCTCTTGGCTATAATGGTGTGCGACGACATTTTACTTATGCTGATGCAGTCCGACGCCCCGTCGTCGCGCCTTCAGCACAGCAGACACCAATGACTGGGCCACCACCAACCCTGCAAACACAGCCACTGTCAGCACCGACCACTTTCGCAACCTCACCGATTCCTCCGACAAGACGAATGCCGTATAGCCAACATGCCCTACAACGTGGCCTCACAACGTGGCCCAATAGTGAGTCTCCACTTACCTACCAGCGTCGGAAAACCAATTTGTGGCGTACCACTGACCGTCGACCGGTATGCCTTCATTGTGGCGAAGCTGGGCACGTCTACAGAGTTTGCCGTTATCGCAACGCTCAGTACTCGAGATTTCCTCGCTACCCTGATTACATTGCGTACGACGATCGACGCATGTACAACTACGCCCCTGTGAACACATCACCGCAGAATCCAGTAATGCCCACATCACGTTCTCCATCTCTTGCGCGGCCCAGTTCACCTAATCGTCGCAGTTTTGCCGACGACACCAGGGGCAGGTCTCTAGCCCGCGACGGGGAAACTAGACGCAGCGACCTCGGGGGGTGGGGTTGCCAGTAATCGAAATTCCGAACAGCCCCCATTGCAGACAAATTACAGCTCGAAGCCATCGATACCGAAGAAGACGACAGCAACGACTAATTCGACGAATGAGACAACTGCCGACGTAACCGACGTTATCAGCGCTGACCTCGTCGTTCACATTGACGGCCACCAAGTGACGGCTCCTGTGGACACAGCTTACTCGGGAAGATACCCCCTTCAGATGGGGCGAAGACCAACAGCAGGCATTTCACGAGCTTCGTCAGCGAATGCAAACACCCCCCGTGCTGGCCCACTTCGATGAAGACGCACCGACAATACTTCATACAGACGCTAGTAATGTGGGTCTTGGAGCAGTGCTCGTACAGTCGAAGGACAACAACGATAACGTGATCGCCTACGCCAGCAGGACGCTGTCCCGAGCTGAAGCTAATTACACTACGACGGAAAAAGAATGTCTTGCAATGGTATGGGCAGTCCTGAAGTTTCGTCCTTATTTGTACGGCCGCCTATTCACCGTTATCAGCGATCACCACTCTCTCTGTTGGTTAGTCAACTTGAAAGATCCATCTGGCTGCCTTGCACGATGGGGTCTTCGGCTCCAAGAATTTGACTTCACTGTGGCTTACAAGTCGGGAAAACGGCACACCGATGCCGACTGTCTTTCTCGGTCTCCTGTTGAGACGGCATCCCCGGACAACGATGATGACGACACGGCCTTTCTCGGAATTGTGGACACTGCCGCCTTTTCTCAACAGCAGCGTGGTGATGCTGAGCTGCTACCACTTATAGATTACCTACAAGGGCGAACGAATAGCGTTCCAAAGTTATTTGCGAGAGGGCTGCCGTCGTACTGCTTGCAAAATGACGTTCTTTATAAGAGGAACTTTTCACCCACCGGCAGCAGCTACTTGCTCGTAGTTCCTTCTTCGCTTCGCCGTCAGGTACTGCCTCACGACGAACCTACCACTGGTCACTTGGGTTACGCAAGAACATTGGCGAGGATAAGGCAGAACTATTAATGGCCAAGACTTGCCGAAGTTGTCAAAACTTACGTGCAGGCATGTCTGAATTGCCAGCGCCGCAAGCCACCATCCATCAAACCAGCTGGCCTGCTGCAGCCTGTCCGAGTGCCGGCGACCCCGTTTGCACAAATTGGCATGGATTTTCTGGGCCCCTTCCCTAAGTCTGCCACTGGAAACAGGTGGATAATCGTCGCCACGGATTACCTGACCCGATACGCGGAGACAGGCGCTCTGCCACGGGCAACGGCAGCTGAAGCGGCAAAATTTTTCATCGAAGCCATCGTCTTAAGACACGGTGCTCCCGCAATAGTCATCACCGAAAGAGGTACTGCGTTCGTGGCCGAGCTTTTGAACACCATTTTTCGACTAAGTGATACAGCTCACAGGAAGACAATGGCGTATCATCCCCAGACCAACAGGCTCACCGAACGCTCAACAAGACCCTGGCTGACATGATAAGCGTGTACGTAGATGTAGAGCACAAGAACTGGGACATCATTTTGCCCTACGTCACGTTCGCGTACAACACGGCTCGTCAATAGACCACTCGGAAGACACCCTTTAGTCTCCTTTACGGACGTGAGGTTACAACAACGTTAGACGCAATGCTCCCTCATGAAAATGATGGCAATGAGACAGGCGCCGAGGAGTTTACCCAGCTAGTAGAAGCCAGACAACTTGCCAGGTTGCGAATCACCAAACAGCAAGACGACGATGCCAAGTATTACAACCTTCGGCACAGACCCGTCATATACAACGTGGACGACAAAGCATGGGTCTGGACACCTGTTCGTCAGCAGGGGCACTCCGAAAAGCTGTTGCGAAGATACTTCGGACCCTACAAGGTGCTGCGATGCATCAGTGGCGTCAACTACGAGGTTGTTCCGGAAGGCGTGCAGTGTTTAAAGCGGCGCAGACATTCACCAGAAATTGTCCACGTGCTTCGGATGAAGCCTTACTTTCAGTGACTAACTGTGCTGTTTTGGTTCCGCCTTGTTTCTCAAACGTTTACTATCGGGACGATGCTTTTTTTAAAGGGGGAATAATGCCGCGCGTATGTGCCAGTGGTGAGGACAACGAAGCAGCGCGAGTGTCCTTGGCCGAGGGCAAAAGACGAAGTCCTTGCAGTGTGTTTTCCTGCGATCGATAAATCGTATTTGTTTGAGGCGCTTTGTGTGCTCGTCAATCTCGCGTCGTCACAATATGAGAGTGAATGTTGATAGCAAGTTCAGAGAGATCGTCTAGAGCGGGAAAGTCGTCAGGCTGTGGCTGTGCACACTCATTATTCACAAGAAATGCACTGGTGAGAGAGAATGGTGAGAGCTCCTCCGGGAGAAGGTCACATTCATCATCCTCGACATTTCCGTATTCTGACAGCTTGAAGAGTTTTCTTATGCAGATGTGCTTCAGGCCACAAATAAATTGTGCTACATTAGGGTTGGTGTTGCAACCCTATATATATATATATATATATATTTATATATATTTATATAGACCTAACAGGAAGGTAAATGCAAGAAAAGGGCGTGAAAAAAATCTCATTATTATTGTGCCAAAACACAGAAAAACGAGCCCTTAAGTATACACTTTTTAATTAATCATTAACGAGGTCTCGTACTGATAGACTTGGTGTCTTAGGTTGTATACGAGAGACTATTGCCCCGCTACCAGCTCGTCATAGGTTCAAATGGTACCTGACACCGCACAGGCTCATAAAGAGTCTGCCACCCTCGCCACCATGGCTACTGATGGCGCTGTCTGACAAACCAACGTTTAAAATCACATATATACCCAATAAAGTGGCTGGGAGGATAGCCGCCGTGGCAGCTCTGTGGCAGAGCCTTCAACGTGTTATTCCCATGGCATTATTGTCCGTTAGATTTCATTATATTGTGGAAAACACGTATATATATATATATATATATATATATATATATATATATATATATATATATATATATATATATATATATATATATATATATATATATATATATATATATGTGTGTGTGTGTGTGTGTGTGTGTGTGTGTGTGTGTGTGTGTGTGTGTGTGTGTAAAGGAGAACGTTGCTTCTTGGTCTGGTTATGGGTGAGCCATACGTCAAGTCCTGGCCGTCTGTGTCATTTAGCTCGTAGCACTGGTCGTGGAGCTGCGTAAATGCACTTCGGTTTCCTATTTTCAGCCGCCCAACCGACCTACTTAGAGACAGCTACAGCTCCCACTCCAAGAAGCAGCCGCTGCCTGCGAGGACTACCTCCCAATTTTGGTCCCTTATCTCAAAACGAGATGGGAACCTCGACTACCAACCAGACGAGTCAAACCAATGACACCTAGCAATTCACTTTCCGCAAGTTTTCCATGCGCCGTAAACACCACGCTCATTCCATGGAAACATTTAGGAAGATGTCGATCACTGGCTTGACTACTTGAATCGAGTTACCAGCATCAACGAATGGGTTCGAGCTCGCAAGCTGCGGAGAGTTTACTTCATTTGGAGGAATCTGCCAAAACGTGGTAAGAGAATCACGAGGGTTACTTTGCGACATGGCAAGAGTTCAGCTGACAGTTTTTCGATGCTTGCCGTAGCGCCGAAAAGAAGGAGAGGGTGAATCAGGCCATCTCGTATCGGAATCAACTACCTAATGAGAGAGTTTCGATGTTTGTCAAGGACATGCGTCGTCTCGTCGAGCGTGCCGACCCTGCGATGGCTGAGGAAATGAAGGTGCGTTATTTATGCATGGGGTGAAAGAGCAGCTCTTCGCCGGACTCGTGCGCAATCCGCCTAAGACCATGGCCGAGTTCCTAAGTGAGGCAACCACAATGAAGCGTACTCTCCAGCATTGGTCATCCAAACATGAATGTTATGACGTCAACGCTGCTGCATGCTCTCAGGGCTGACAGCGAGAGGCATGTCTTCGCAGAGTTCGCAAGAAGCGTCCTCTGAGACGAGCTGCGCCAGCTCCAAGCAGCGGTACCCCAATCGCCCGTTACCACTCTCGCAGACGTGATTCGAAAGTAAATCAGGCAGGTGGTCGCCCCACTCACACCAACAAGGCCTGAGACCCCTGTACTGACCTATACGGCGTCCCTGTGGTCTCCTGCTCCACACGCTCCTGGTCCCAGTATGCAGACAATGAACCAGGCTAGCCAGCGATTCCAGGGCAGCTCTTCGACTTCGTCACCCACCTCAAGGTTCCCGAGTGCACTTACATAACCGTCTAGATCACGACAGAACTCCGCAAAGGCCAGCGTGTGGCGAACTCGGATAACCATCCACTCTGCTACCACTTCGGCGAAGTGAGTCACATCTATCGCAATTGTCAATACCGCCAACTTGGTCTCCGGCAGCTTGAAGAGTCGAGAGGCACACCAGAAGGAGCATAGCAAAAAAATTTTTCTGGGGAGGGTTCACAGCGACCCGACAGTGGGGGGGGGGGGGGATGATTGATTGATATGTGGGGTTTAACGTCCCAGAACCACCATATGATTATGAGAGACGCCGTAGTGGAGGACTCCGGAAATTTCGACCACCTAAGGTTCTTTAACGTGCACCCAAATCTGAGCACACTGGCCTACAACATTTCTGCCTCCATCAGAAATGCAGCTGCCGCAGCCAGGATTCGAACCCGCGACCTGCGGGTCAACAGCCGAGTACCTTAGTCACTAGACGACCACGGCGGGGCGGGGTGAGGGGGGGGGATGGTATCAGCTTTTCTCTTCGACGTGACCATTGGCGGTAACTCTATCTGCATGTTACCATTTGAACGATCCTCTTTCTAGCGGAAGTTATCGTTGTGATCGACTCCGGAGACATCTGTTTCAGCTTGTACAAGTATGACTACCACGTAGCATTAACGCTGTCGCCAAACCAACTTAAAGCGTTTGCGGTCTACATACCTGCCAAAAATATCACAGTGTGCCAAACCCTTGAGAAACAGCATGACACGTTTTTTCGCATGCAGACATTTATCAATGTAAAATCACCCAGGAGTAATATTGCGATAGTAGCATCGCTTAGTTTCTAATCTATGTAGGCGAGAAGCGACGAAAAAAGAAGGTGCCAAGTGGCGATGGGATTGGGGTGTCTGCTGTAGGTTCCTACCCTGGTTACGCCACTGTACAGCAGCGAGCAGAAGAACGAGTCGAGTGAACTGAGCAATGGCGATTCTGCAAGAAAGAGGCGCATCTTCTTGGTCACAATCACCCCCGCTTTATTTGTACAGGATGATCCTAGTGACCTGTATTTCATTCTTGTCAAAGATGCTCCGTCTATAAGTGACATTCTCGTATCTGAAGAAGGTGTGCTGTCTCTGCATGTCGTTAAAATTGGACAAAAGAAAAACCCGGATATTGACTGTATACCTAAGAATTTTCTAATTAGGTATGCGGAGTGATGCTCCAAACACATAGGCCTAAACTATTTAAAAATCGCTATCAGGAGCTCAATTACCAACATAACTGAAGTACAGTAAAATTATTCCCATACAGAAAGGTGGAGTCTCGTGCCAAGCAACTTCTTACAGTCTAATCTCCCCACTGTGATCCTTTTGAAGGATACTAGAGCACATACTCTTCTCGCGTATATCGTCGTTTCTGGAAAATAACAACGTTACTGATTATAGGCAAGATGGTTTCGGCAAAGGTAGATCTGCAGTGGCGGCACTCCTTGAAACCGTGCATGACTTTACGGCTGCTATTGATACTCAATCGCGAAAATACGTGATTGTTTTGGACTTCTAGGAAGCTTTGGATTGTGTTTTGTATTCAAAACTGATAATAATTGTTAGGACAATACAAAATAATACTGCTTTGCGTCATAGACAGAGGCGTGCTTGCACGCAGACAGCAATGTGTTTCAATTGATAATGTTTGCTCAACTCCTGAAGCTCTCGGGTTCAGTGTTCCACAAGGCTTGGTGTTAGGGCCATTATTCTTCCTTATACCTATAAATGACATAAAGACCAAATATCGGTCAAAATATTGTTTGGAGAGGACTACGCAATTTATCACAGAATTGACAACCTTCTTGATCACGTCCAACTAAAAAGAGCTCTTCAGGACGTATATTAGTTTGAAACCTGGAAAATCAAAATTAACTCCCAAAAGACAGTTCTCGTGGGGATAACTAGAAATATTTGCAGCTACAACATAGCTATAGCATATATGGAAGCATCTTATTCGAAGTAAAATCTCTTAAATACCTGGGTGTCATACTGAGATCGGATCTTCGGTGCAATGAGCACGTTTCTTACATGAGAAAGCAGCAAGAGAACTAGGATACCTTAGGTGAACTTTGCGGCAAGATCCTCAAGATATGAAGATATTAGGCTATAGAATCTTTATCCGACCAATCGTCGAACACGCATTGATATAGTATGGGACCCTGACACGAAACGAACGTCGTCGAATTAGAAAGTGATCAAAGAAAACGACGAAAATACAGCTGGAGGACACCGGTATGCAGGCTAGTCGAAAGGGCTGAACTAGGAGCCCTGGAATTGCGACGTTCAACGAAAAGAGTACGGTACTGATACAGGAATTTCCATAATAATTGAATGGAATTTGATAGGTATTGGTGACATTTCTCCAGTACAACCGAGGTTATCACGTCACACACAGAGTGTGTTCAGATGCACGTTTTTAGATACTTTTCAGTTTGCAAACTCGCTTCGAGAGGCGGTCGTTTTGTCGCCGTTGCGAAAGGTGGCGCTGGCGTTCCGTTGAGATCGGTTGGGAAGCAGTGAGTGGCGGTGACGCTTGCTTCAGACACGTGCTTTTGGTGTGTTGCTGGCGCTCGCACGTTCATCACGCCTGTACTTCCAGCTTTTACACGTTCTACAGTGGTATGAACTCTTTGCAGTGGATACCGTGAAGTGTCAGCGCGGATTCTCGACATGCCGACGTGCAGCGCGCCCGGCTGTCGTTCGGGGTATGCTTCGGCAGCTGCAAATCCCGGACCGCGACATTTTTTCAAGCCCCCAGAGGACCCTGACTTACTGAAGGCATGGCAAAACGCGATTCCACGGAAGAACTTTAAAGTAACGCCAAAAACGTACGTCTGTGACATTCATTTCGAGCCTGTAGACATCATAAGCTGCTATGAGCACACAGTGAACGGTCGATACCGTTCACTGTGTGCTACGATACGCGAGGCAGATGGACACGTAACGATACCGCGAGGCAGATGGACACTGAAGGAGCGCGCTGTGCCTCGAATTTTCCCGAACGTACCTAAGCATCTCTCAAAACCAACGGTGCCGAAGTCAGCAAGAAAGCCACCCAAAGTGAGGTCAGTGGTTTCCGCCAGAGTTTCTTCCTGCCAAAGTGAGGAATATTTGTACGACGAAACTGACGCATGTGACGGCATGGATGTTGATGAATGCACCGATGTTATCACGCTAGGAACTGCGCCCTGGCTTGCTGTTGTGCAGGGCAGCCCGGCATTTGATTCGTGGAATGTGAGGGCTTCTACCATCCAAGTTATCTTCTACAAACTCGAAGAGTCTGGGGGCGTTGTGTACATTGAAAAGGCGGTTGTAATCCGGCAAGACTTGGCGACTGAAGTTAGTTCAAGAGGTGTGCTTGTCCCGCCGTGCAGCTACATCGAGAAAGATGGAAACATTCCGACCCTGCTAACAAGCCAAAAGAACTTAACAATGTTTCTTCGCTACATCGATGCGCTCAAGATTTGCCCTGGGTGTAAATGTGAGCTGTTTCCAGGTATTTCATCGTCAAAGGCAGCGATGAAAAGGCAGGGTGTATGGCGAAACAAGAAATGCATGGTGCTGTCAGGTGAGCACTTGTGCCCTCCATGCAAAAAAACAAAAAAAAAACTTTGGTGATAAAATGAAGCGTCGTCCTAAAAAAAAGCACAAAACCGAAGGCTGAACATGAAATTCAAAACCTAAAGAAAAAGGCCATCAGGGCCACTGTGTTTCGCGAAAGAGCTAGAAGAGAAGTGTCTACACTGAGACGCTGTTTGTCTGAAGTTTCAGCGAGCAAAGTTGAAAAAGCAGTGGAAAGTCTTCTGCAAGCACAGCAACTTGCCTTTAGGTCAGCATTGAAAGTCGCAAAGGCGAAATCGCCGCGAGAAAGGCGTTATGAACAGGAATGGCTCATGACTTGTCTTCTATTGAGAATTTCAAGCCCAAGAGCTTATAGACTAATGTCAAAAATGAAGCTCATGCCACTTCAAACAACCACAAGGCTGAGGCAAATGATGAAAGGAATGCCATGTGAATTCGGCTTCAACAAGGTATCTCTTGACAGTATTGGGGCCTTTATGAAGAACAAAGCAGGAGTACAATGCTACGGAACGCTAGTACTGGACGAGGTGAAGGTGCGAGAGGTTGTCGCATTTAACAAGAGTACTTACAAGGTTGATGGCTTCGTTGATTATGGAGATGGTCATGACTCAGAAACAACAGCCGACCACGCTTTGGTACTCATGTTTGTGCCTTTATTTCACTCCTGGGTGCAACCAATTGCAAGTTTTGCTACGAGACATGCAGCCCCTGGAAGAGTGCTAGCTAGGCTTGTTATAGAAGCCATTTTGCAGTTACACAAGCACAATGCAACAGTCGTCGCTGTTATCAGTGATGGTGCCAGCACCAACAAGGCCATGTGGTCATGTTTTGGTATCAAAGGCAAGCTTCATGAACCGAAACACAGAGTTGACCATCCTTGTGTACCTGATCAGCAGCTCTACTTCCTGTGCGATGTACCGCTCATCATCAAGTGCATAAGGAACCATCTCATGCGCCACAAGTATGGCATGGTAAGTAGATTAGAATGTTTTTACTTATTTTTCATGCGTGAGCAACTCTGAATTTAGGAGTGGCTTCTGCAATGAAACACCTTTCTTCGTCTCACTGTTGTTTTTAAAAATTGCAGATCGGTGAACACAAAATAAACTTTGACCACTATCGAAGACTCCAAGAAGTAGATGGGAAACAGCAGCTTCGGGTGGTTCTAAAATTGACAAAAGAGCACGTGAGCCCAGACAATCTGCGAAAGATGAACGTGAGTCTGGCTGTACAGGTAAACAAAAATGCCCTATCTACCATATTTAGATGCCTTTCATAGTTGACAACTGCTTGTTTATATGCATAAGTGTTTGTTTATAAAAATAAAGCCACAAATTTTTCATATATGTTGTTCTCAGCTTTTCAGCCGAAGCACTGCCATTGGGTTAAAAGTGTACCAGCGGTTAAAGGAGCCTGACCTGAAAGACTGCCATGGAACTGCTCAATTCACCCTCATGATGAACAACCTGTTCGATGCCCTGAATGTGAAGCTTCCGAAGTTTGGAATAACAAGTTCGTCAAAGGAAGTTGAGGTAATGATAATACTTTACAGCATCTGTTCCATTGTTGTGAAATTGATTTGATCACTGGCTTATTTTAAGGTCATCCAGGAGTTCCTTGATGCTGTAAATAAGACCGAGGAAAACCATATCACCAATGGGACAGTGATGTTTGCATCGCAAGTTACAATGGAGTCGCTTCGTGTTACGCTTGCATCAGTACGGGACCTCATAACAGATCTTCTCTCTAAAGGAGCGCGTTATGTGCTCACGGGCAAACTAAACCAGGATCCTTTAGAGGTAAGCCGTTTGTTCTTTTTGTTTATCACGTTTATGTTTGCGCACATTGCTTTTATAAAAAAAACACGTCTTCCTTTTTTTCAGAGGTTTTTTGGTGTGACAAGAAGTTATGGAGGGGATGAGGATCACCCTACCCTAATCAGCTTTGCACACATATATAGGCTTCTGAGCCTGTATACACCAATCAGCACTTGTGTCACTGGGAACGTGAGTGATGAGCAGACTTTTGTGCTTGCCACTGTTGCAGACAGCATGAAAAGGGGAAGAAAGGACACACTGTCGTCCCACGAAAGACTCCAGGAGGCTATTCGAGCGAAGTTGGCAGAAATCTCTTCTACTGCACAGAATGAAACACCGACAGCACCTGATCATGGGTACTCCACACCAGCAGCACAGGACTGTCTTATTTACTACTTGTGCGACTATCTTGTCCACTCTTACCTCAAGCATCAGAGGTGTTCTGACTGTGTACGTAATATCCAGTCCGAAAATGCGGAGTGCCCGGAGGCATTTCTCACTTTGTAGAGGGAATTTAAGCACAGGAGCCTCAAATTGCCATCATGGGAGCTCTTCTGTATGTTTCGAGAAATCGAAGCCAAAATTTCGGATGAGCTGCACAAGAACCGGCTCTGCTCAGAGACATTTTGGAGCCTCCTCGACGCTCTTGAGGACTGCGACATTACTAGTGTGGGCTGTTCTGTTCACAAGGTCACCACTACGGCAGAGCTTCTTCACTCCTACATAGTGCTAAGACTGCATTTCGCTGCCAGAGATACTTGTAAAAGCTTCAGCTCTTCAGAAAAAGTCGCATCTGCTAGAAAGAAAGTGAAGCTGATGTGAAGGCTTGCAGTACAGCTCTGACCACTTAACCCTTCTAAATATGTCCCTGTAAATAATGCAGCTGCTGCTTTCAGTTTCATGACGTCAAATAAAAATTACAAAACAATTTTTTTCTGGCTTCCTTGCTGGTTCTTGATTTTCTAAGCTTTTCAGCGGATTTTGGCCGTGTAACACGTGTTCTGGTAAGGTTAGAATATCGCTGAGCATTACGGGATCCTGGGGTGATTTGCACATATACTGGCGAAAAATAAACGCCGGCTACAACGCGAACAGGAATGAAGGTAAGCGCGCTGTACAGTTTGCCTTTTCTTTTTGTCATGTCTTACGTGCTGTTTGTTTCTAGTTATAATGTTGCGAAAAAAACGAAAAAGCTCTTTTCGGTAAAGGTTAAATGCGAGCGAAGTTTCACTTCTGCTTCTCGAATAAAAGAGTTAACCGCTGCGGTAGTCTCCTGTCGGCGCCTTTCCCGTTGTAGCAGTAGCAGACGACGCGCCGAGGTTGATCCTAACGCCACCGCAGCGCCACCGTCTGGTTGGCGATTGTGGTAAGCCGCTCCACGCCAATGGAATGCCGCGCGCTTTGCCAACTGAAGCTATCTAAAAACGTTGCTTCACATTTGAAAACAAGGGCAAGACTGAACAATAGAATCGTTATTTATTTATAAATGTAGTTGTAACAGCTCAAGGAGAGCTGTTACAAACGCGAACCATGGTAAGTAAAAATACATAACTATAAAGAGTAATGGAAAATTGAACGTATAAACGCCATGACCACCATATTGAGAAGTTAGAGTTCATCGGCCTCGTTGTGCAGTGAGCCAGTGGCCTTCACCATAACAAACACCATAACTAACTCAGGAGCTTCGGATAAGCCGGCTTAGGAATTTTGTCTTCCAGGCTGGCCAATATGTTTGTTCGGCTCTCTTCGCCGTCGTCTGCGTTTTCTCGCTGCTGTAATCATCTTAACGCGAACGTACGCCGCTGCTACTTTTATGGCATCCCGTGGACACAGCTGGGCAGCTGCAGATGCTGATGACGCAGGTGGCGCTGGTCACGAAGCGGCTGCGTGCAATGCTCTGCGGTCGCACAGCGTGGCCCACGGAGCAGAAAGAGTGCAGGGGGTCCACTGCAACAGGAAAGTAAATTCATAATTATTCTGGTCCTTGAAAGGATAGAAAAAATAAAGGACAATCTGTAGTGAACTGAAATGCCATTGAGCCATGCCTTTGAGTTTTAAAAATATATACAATGAAAAGCACAATTTCATGGACAAACTCGATTATATAAGGCAAACCTATCCATCATGGCGGAGAAAGAAGGTAGAACAGGCAATTTAGCTATAAAATATAACTCATTTCCCCAATTACATCTCATGCTGTGTGATCAACTTGCTGCCACTCGCATTCTTTCTCTCCGAAATTACCACCTCACCAACCACAGTAGGAAAACTCACGGAATCTGTTACGAAGATACGTGGCAAAATTAGAATAAAGAAAGGAGCACTGTCAGACATGATTATCAAGAAAAAATCAATTATGACACCTGCACGTTTCCTCAGCAATCATATCACGCAATTTGGTGAACGCTTATGCCATGAATAAATAATTCTGAAGTATATTTGACCACACTGCTGCTTAATTGGATCATTCGTTACACTTATCTTTTTTATCATGGATAGCAATCTAATGCGCCATGTTTTATTTTCTTTAGCTCAGTCCATTTATTCCAAATGGTTTTTGCGGCGTTTCGTTTTTGTGAATCAGCACCATGAAAAGGTAAACAGGGGTGCGAATTCCGCAATTATACATCTCTATAAAGACCAAATATATTGTTAATTATGCAACTCCAAAGTAATATATTTTAGTATAGAGAAAATAATAGGTTACAGCAGCATGCACAAGTTTGCGTGAACACGTGTTGAAAAAACAGTGTTGGTTTTGTCGGTATATTTCTTTGCCCAAGTTTGTAGAGATTGCCTCGTGTTATACAGAACATGCTATACACTACATTTACAAGGTTGTTATTAAGCAAGCATATCAGTAGGTTACTCTGTTTTTTTTGTTGTTGTTGTTAAGCGTCCTAAAATAGGTTTGAAGACATTCGCATTTGTTACAGTGCTTCTCTTAATTATCAGTGAATAATAGAAGCTGCCTAGAATACGGAAATCGCCAGACAGTATTATTTTGATGCGAGAGAAAGAGAGATACTTTGCACGACGCATCACGCTATCTGGGTGAGCCAAATCACGTTCACGTGGCTATTACAACTCTTTGCACGGTCGGTATGTGCGAAAACAGCCAACTCACCCTTCAGCGTCGGGAGCCTTTGCAGTGTCGCCGCCATTCCTGACGGTGCCAGAAGCGCGGTGGGACAACAAAGATGCGAGGACGGAGCACCAATACCAACCCCTGGCACCGCTTGAGTCTCCAGCAAAGGGTAGTGGTATGGCAGGCTGGTCCTCTTCTGCCGAGTCAGAAACCCGTCGAAAAAGGCAGCATGCTGCTCAAACTTCCACCGGGAAACCTGGCGAGGTGTGCCCTTGCAACGACGAAAGAAGACTTTGTTCACAGATGAAAGTGCCTTGAGCGTCAAGGTGGATGGCTCCGCGTTCACGCAGCCAGTAGAAGCAGAGTCGTCACTGATGCCTTCGATATTGGCTCCTAAAATTCACAGTGATGGAAATGAGCTTTGCCTAGTTGCAGGATAAAACCTCTAACATGCGTCGTTATCTCGTGCACGATCGAATGAAGCACTGCGCTTCTTTTTCTTCTTTTACTTCGACGAGAGCCTCTCGCGCCACCGACCAGCGTCACTTTTGATAACAATGATGTTAGTGAACACACAGCAACATATTGCGTAACCGCTAGTTCGTGTACCATTTTCATATATTATTTACGATTCGTGTTTTTTGTTTTACTGAAACACCATTGGATGCTTTTAAATACATAACAAACTAACTTAAAGATCGTACCACCCGGTTCTCCGTCGACGACCCCCCTGTCGGCGAGTGCCAGATATGGAAGATCATCATCAACATCATAAGACCCGCGGTGGGTGACTGTAACGAAACATAGCCCATAGACATTTCGCTCAGAAATATTCCTAATAACTAAGTTTCCGGAAGAACCCCTGTATTTCAGGGAGCAACCTAATGAGGCGCATTCAGCGAGTGGCTGATACGCCACATAATGAGCTGAGCCCGGATCATCCATGCAAAACTGAGAGGCTAAACTGGCGGCGAGGAGTGTAGCAGACTCTTTATTAGCCTGTTTTGGCGTCCTGTAGCACGTGAACTTATCACACGCTGGCTGCTGACCAATAGTCCCTCGTATGCAACCTAACGGCACACTCGCCGCCATGGCTACTGGTGGCGCTGACTGACACTCCCACGTTTAAATACACATATATACCCAGTAAAGTGGCTGGGGGAATGACCGTTGTGGCCGCCTACTCGGATACGTCAAATTACTCAAGGCCCTCAATCCTCAGTGGCAGCGCCGCAGCCACGATTCAATTTTGTGAACTGTGAGTCAGCAGCCGAATACCTTAGCGATCAGACCACCACGGCGGGGCATAGTTGAAATCAAGAAGAGGAAATGGACATGGGCCGGGCATGTAGCGCGTAGGTAAGATAAGCGTTGGTGATAAGGGTAACTGACTGAATTCTCAGTGAAGGCAAGTGGATTAGGGGGAAACATAAAGTGAAATGGACAGATAAGATATAGGAAGTTGACGGGTATAGTATAGCACTGCGACGTATATATATAAATATATATATATATATATATATATATATATATATATATATATATATATATATATATATATATATATATATATATATATATATATATATATATATATATATATATATATATATATATATATATTTATATATATATATATATATACGTCGCAGTGCTATACTCTGTTCCGCCACTTTGGTTCAGCCGTATCAAAGGTACAACGTATAAGAAACGCACTGAAACGTAGGTCCAAATTCGATGGCAGGGTTGTCTAAGATTGCCGCTTGTTTGTTGCGTGTTGCGCCACATAAATACGTGATATGTTTTTCTTCATGGCATCTATTTGCTACGCATATGATTATTTGTGTGAGTTACCGGCAGAAACTAACACCTCCTAGAAAAACTATCCCTGGAACGTCGCTTTCTTTTCAATTGGGAGCCTCCTTTCATCGAGCAATCTCGGAGGCCATGCATCCTGCCTTCTGTTGCGACCGGCCACCGCGTGAGACCCTCGCCTCCGTACCGCTCAGTCACGTGATATAACCGTACCGTCCTGTCACGTGACATGACAGCTGCTCAGAGGCAACTGTGGCAGCGTTGCTGTGTTCGCAGGTGGTGGCCGTCGGGACGCTTGCCTTCGTACCGAAGGAGGAGGGTAAAATCAGAGGATGAGGCAGCGCGTTCGCTGCTCACGTTCCAGGCATAATTTTTTAAAAGGAATTACAGAAAATATGGTTACAAATCAACATGGCAGCCCCCATGCAGAAGCGACCGCCCACTTCGATCCGAAACTGCTCGTGCTAAACGTCTACAGCGCTGACAGCAACAAATTAATGGTAAAATCAGCCATCGATTTCTTTCATCTTGCTCTGAGAATGAAGATTCAGGTACGTTTGGTTGTTATTAGCGAGATATGCTGCTTGCGTAGCCGTAGCTGTTAAGCCTAAGGCGCCGAGACCAAGGCTTGGGCTGTATCGCCAGACTAAGAACTCTGCGCATGTCCAAATATGGGACATGTAACTGCGCACAGCGTTTCGCGTGCGTTGGATGCTCCTTCGGTGAAAAAAAAAGGTAGAATGGAAGCATTGCTGCGAGAAATGAGAGAAAATGCTACGACAGGGAAGCAGTCGTGTCAGAGCCACGGACAGCATCCTAGGGCTACAAAATGAAGTTATCCGCTGGCATGAGCATCTATCGATCTTCGGTGGAGACACAAATCATATTGTTAAGATGCCAGACTTCCTGAAGTTGAAGTTTGATGGTTTGTTTGACAGTTTTACTCATTTCCAAAAGTTAATAAAGCACCCATCTTACATACAATGATCATGCAAGGACATTTAGGTGAGCAGACGCCATGAAGATGGTGAGCAGACGACACGCCGCGGATGAATACATTTGAAGGGGCTAATCACTTTTCCTATTGGCTGGGGGCCCTGAAACCTTTTTAGTGCTGAAGGAAACTACTGAAAACGAGTAAACTGTGCAATCGAAAATTGACGGCCAAAGTATAGCAGAATGCGAACGATATACATCAGTTTCTTAATTTCTATGGTAGTCATGCTAAACAATGCAAAACCAGTATTTTATACAGTCAGGCCATTCGGTTTAAACGCATCTGTTTCAATAACACTGAATTCGAGAGTGACAGCGAAGACCTCCGAGGTGCACTTTACAACGCAAGGCTACCCGACCGAAATCATTGAAGACGCCGTCAAAAAGGCTGACATCATCGATAGTTAAGTGTTCTTCAAAAGCAAAAAACAATCAACAAACTCTTCGCGTATGGTGTTCTCCTCATCCTTACGTATTCACTTTCGGTTTCTAATGTGGCCAATATTCTCAAAGCGTCAGCATCACAACCTCATGCAAAAAAGTGATCACTTAGAATACATTTTTTCGAAACCATCAAGGAAATGTTACCGCAGATAACGCAATCTACACACAGAATCGAAAATTACCAATTGGTCCAACTACAATGGTTGTCATCCTTCGAAGAAACCCTGCGTCAAGGTCCCACAAATGTCAAGTTCCCATAGAGCCACTAGCACCACCTATAATTTCTTCTGAACAATCAACGGTGACTTCACTTGCGACCACGCTGTTGTTATCTACATGTTTCAGTGCTCCCCTTGCCTCAAGCAGTACATTGGGTAAAGCGAAACACCATTCAGGTACGTTTTAACAACCAGAGTCTATGCCTCTGACCTTCCTGATGTTGCACTGTCAAAACATGTCCAGGTATCAGGGCACTCTTTTAAAATGAACAAGGCCACAATATCACTTAAAACTCATCTAGGCTGAGAAGTTCGCGACTCCTACCTCATCAACAAGTCCACACTTTGCACTTGCACTCTGCCATCTACAAAAGCGTCAGAAAGTTACTTTCCTTTCTGTAAAACAAATTAGTTCTGCAGAAACATGCAAGATGGCGGAAGGGTTAAGAAAAAGAGAATGTGGCGATGCCGATTATAAAGGAAAGACTGCAGGCATGATTTCATTGATCGATATTTGGGATTTAACGTCCAAAAACCACCATATTATTATGAGAGACGCCGTAGGGGGGAGGCTCCGGAAATTTCGACCACCTGGGGTTTTTTAACGTACGCCCAAATCTGAGCACACGGGCCTACAACAATTCCGCCTCCATCGGAAATGCAGCCGCCGCAGCCGGGATTCGATCCCACGACCTGCGGGTCAGCAGCCGAGTACCTTAGCCACTAGACCACCTCGGCGGTGCCAGGCATGGATAGAGGATGAGGGGGTGCTGGGGATACTGCAGAATGGGTTTCGGAAACACAGAAGGTTGGAAGACAATCTGTTCTCACTGACGCAGTGCACCGATATAGCAGAAAAGGAACACAGGCCCCTGTGGCTAGCATTTTTTGATATCAAGGGAGCGTACGATAGCGTAGTTCAAGAGGAATTGTGGGGAATACTGGACACACTAGGCGTGCAAGACGTAGTCACTAATCTTTTGAAGGATATCTATAAAGGTAACAAGGTAAATATATAGTGGGGAACACAGGTATCCAAGCCTGCAGAGGCTTGGATACCTGTGTATCCAAGCCTCTGCAGGGGTGTCCCCTGTCACCCTTGTTATTCGTGATGCACCTACAAGGATTAGAGGCGAAATTAGAGGAAAAGTGGACTGGGCTTCAACCTCTCTTTCGTAAACAAGGAAAACTCATTGAACGGACACTACCAGTATTGATGTACGCGGATGATATAGTGCTAATGGCCGACAACAAGGAAGATTTGCAGCGATCAGTGGACATCTGTGGTAATGAGGGAGATTAGATATCAGATTCAGTAAGGAAAAATCAGCAGTCATGATTTTTAATGAAAATGAAGGTAGTTAGCATAGAATACAGGTGGCCACGCTAGAGATAACAAATAAATACAAATATCTGGGCGTATGGTTAAGCAATAGGGTCGAGTACCTAAGGGATAACGAAATATACGTGACGAGTAAAGGTAACAGGAAACAGCGGTAATGAAAAACAGGGCACTGTAGAATTACAATAGGCATGATGTGTATTGAGGAATATGGAAAGGGGTCTTGGTTCCTGGTCTGACTTTTGGCAATGCGGTCTTGTGCATGAGATCAGAAGTTCAAGCAAGATTAGAAATTAAACAACGTGGAATAGGTAGGCTTGCCTTAGGAGCTCACGGGAATACACCAAACCAGAGAGTTTAAGGGGATATGGGATGAACAGCATTTGAGGGCAGGGAAGCTATCACCAAGAGAAAATATGAGAAGCGATTGCGAGAAATGGGGGAGGAGCGTTGGGCTAGGAAGGTATTCAGCTACTTGTGCATGAAGAATGCCGATGCAAAATGGAGCTACGAACCAAAAAATTGACGGGTAAATACTTAGAAAACAGCAGGGGGCACAACCGAAAATAATTATCGGTTAAGAACAAGGTGAAGGAAGCTGAGACCGATATGTGGAGAATTGGCATGATTAAGAAGTCCGCACTAGCGATCTATCGAAATTTTAAGCAAGAAATTGCCAAGAAAAGGATCTATGATTATACTCGGGGTAGTTCTCTACTGTTTGAGGCAACGAGAGTATTGCGAACCAAGACATATCGGGCCAAATACGAAGGGGAGACACGGTATGCAGTGTTTGTGTAGAGGAAGAAGAAACTGCCGAACACTTCATAATGTTCTGTAAAGGGCTTCACAAACATAATGTTTAGGATGATGGCGCAGAGTTTTTCAAAGCACTGGTGTTCAGGGACAGAGAGGGCAAAATAGACTTTAAGCGGGTAGAATGAACTAGAAAGAGCTTATCTGATTGGTGGCTAAAGTCAAGGCACGAGTGAAAATTAAACCAGTCACCGCAAAGCACGAATCCTCAACCTCACTATTAAAAAAATCTAGTTTTTGGTTCATTAAGTATTACGGCTTGGTGGCGCTAGCCACCGCCTGATCTAAAGGGTACAGCCATATCCATCCATCCATCCATCCATCCATCCATCCATCCATCCAGAGAAGAAGACTACCACCCAGCCGGAAGTCTTCTTTCTTATTTTTTTTTTCGTTTCTGTGGATCAATGCTCAATAAATTAATTCGCTAAATTCCACCCCCAATCGCCCACGTTACGTTCTTTCATTTTTGTTTATTCATATTGTGTGCATGCATTTAATATATGTGTACATGTAGTAGTTTGTTTTTCACTTGACCTTGACGCTTCGATGACTATTGATCTTTCTTTACACTTACTTTATAGTATCTTGCTGTGTTCGTAACATGCGCCCATGATATTCGCTTAGACACTAATTTTTTCGTTACCTTTTGCGTGGCGCTTTCATAGCTTAAACAGTAGCTTGCATAGCTTTATAATTATAAGGCTGCAGTTAAAATCATTGTAGCACTTATTTTACTGTATGGCTTTTTCGGGGGTCAGTCACCAGGTATTAATTTGTTTGTGGGTGTGTGCGTGTTTGATTTTTTGTTTTTTTGTTTTTTGCCACCCCGTGGGGGAGGCGCACGTACATTGAACACGCCAATTTGATGACTGTTGGGTGGCGAGAAAGGTAGTCAGTAGGCTTGTGCGAATATTCGAAGGTTTCGAATATTCGAACGAATAGTTTAATACTCGAATTCGCTTCGATTCGAATTTAAGTCATCAAATATTTTTGACGTATTCGTAATGAACAAATAGATGTTTATTAATCTGCATGTCACCGCCTCTGAAGGTGGTTTCGCTGCAATAGGGAAATGCTGAACCGTGAAAGCACTTTTTCAAGGGAAATTTGCTTTGCCACGAAGCCCCCCTTCAAATTTAAAGGGGCCCTGCAACATATACTGAACATGGTCAGAAAATGCTGCCGATCGGTAGCCAAGGCTACCGAGAACACGCGAGGCAAATATAGCGCAGCACGCTGCTTGTTGGTCACAATAAATTTTCAAAGCTAATAATTGCTTTCTTTCTTCAGCAAATGACACCACAAGCTCAAAGATCACGTTTCACCGCCAAGAAGGAATATACGACTCTGGTCACAGCGATTGGCTTATTTGAGCATGGCGCGCCGTCGTTACCGAAACCGCCGCTTGAGGTCGCCGCTTGTCTGCGAGTACATGCAAGATCGCATTGAGAAGCCGCGTATTCGAAGGAAAAAAAAAAGAGAGGTGGTCAAGGTCACAAGGTGCGTGGGACATTCTTTTTTTTTCCGTGCTTTTCATCCCTGCTTAACTTCCAGCTATTTCATTGGGACAAGAAGAGAGAATGCAATTGCAGCGTGCAACAAACTTTTGGAACTCCGTTCGTACTGGGCTGATTCCAGAAACTTTGCGGCGGTAAATTTGTGAGGCATTAAGCACATTTTCTGGCTTCATGGCTACTTAAAAAAGTGTTGCAGGGCACCTTTGAAAAAAAAAAAACATGTTACCCTCAAATCAATTCTTCATTTTATTAGGCTTGTTATGACGGCGTATATAATCCAACTATTATAAATTTTAAATTGTTAAGTATCTTATCACTCGCATCCTACTTAAACTACTGTTTAGACTTCCTTTAAACGAAAAAAAGGCATTTGCCTAGTGCCCCTATTTCCATACAAATGAAATATTGTGCAGTTTAGGTCATAATAAATATTCCTTTTTTTATATGTCATACCTCGAAATTATTCAATCAAAATCACTATTCGTTTCTACTTCGCTTTGAACCTAAAAATTCACTATTCGCACAAGCCCAGTAGTCAGCGTCTTCATGGTGATGCATATGCAATGGACAATAGAAAAGTTGTAATCTTGCATTATGAGAGCCCAACTGGCAAACTTAGCATTGAAGTTTTTTTTTTTTTAAAGCCAGCGAAGGGCGACGTTTTCGGTATCAACCGTGAAGGTTTTACCATAAACGCACCACCGAAACTTATTGACTGCCCAAAATACCGCCAAACACTCAAGTTCAGAGGCATAGTATCGGCTTTCTGGTTCACTTTGCCGGCGGCTAGCATAAGCGACTGGTCTGTCCTGCCCGTCCTCATTAACTTGCAGGGAAACATCTCCGAGGTCAAGACCACCATCTGTGTGTAGAATCATCAGGCAATCTCGTCATAGTGTGCAAGCGTCTGTGTTGTTGGAGGGGCAGTCTCTAATACGCGGAAGGCAGCTTATTTTTCAGGGCCCTATTTTCAGCGAAATTCTTTCTTCACTGGCTCGTTTATTGGTGCCACGCTTGAAGCAAATTCAGGGACAAAGAGTCTGAAATATGTCGTCATCATCATCATCAGCCTGACTACTTCTACTGCAGGACAAAGGCCTCTCCCATGTTCCGCCAGTTAACCTTGTACAGTGCTTGCTGCTGCCAATTTATACCCGCAAACTTCTTAATCTCATCTGCCCACCTAACCTTCTGTCTCCCCCCTACCCGCTTCCCTTCTCTGGAAATCCAGCTAGTTACCCTTAAAGACCAGCGGTTATCCTGTGTGCGCGCTACATGCCCGGCCCATGTCCATTTCCTCTTCTTTATTTCAACTATGATATCCTTAACCCTCGTTTGTCCCCTAATCCACTCTGCTCTCTTCTTTTCTCTTAACTTTACACCTACCATTTTTCTTTCCATTGCTCGCTGCGTCGTCCTCAATTTAAGCTGAACCCTCTTTGTAAGTCTCCAGGTTTCTGTTCCGTAGCTAAGTACCGGCAAGATACAGCTGTTATATATCTTCCTCTTGAGGGATAATGGCAATCTATCTGTCATAATTTGAGAGTGCTTGCCGAATCTGCTCCACCCGATTCTGAAATATGTGGCTGAGCTCTAAAAATTTTTGAGCTGCTGAGCAGTGTTGGGAGACAGTGTACAGGCAATGGCTTGGAGATTCGTGGGATGGGGGCTGACGCCTTTGGCTCTGACTACGTATCCCAAGAAAGTAACTACCGAGAAGCTGAAAAATCACTTGGACTTCCTAATGCAAAGACGAGTGTCTTGGGGAGCACGAAAAACTATTTTCATATGCTTGAGGTGTTCGGAAAACGTGGGAGTGTACACAATGATGTCGTCTAGATAAACTAGAGCCGACAACCCCTTGAGATGCCCAAAAACCGTATTAATTATTCTCTGAAATACAACAGGAGCGTTGGAGAGCCCAAACAGAAGGTAAAAAAAATGGTATAGGCCGTCAGGAGGTATAAAGACGGTTTTTTCAGGATTATTCGGGTCCAGTTCCATCTGCCTATAGCCAGAGAGAAGATCCAGCGTAGTGAAAAATAGGCACCATGCAGGTGGTCAAGGGTGTTTGTCAAGACGAGGAAGCGGGTACATGTCGGGTTTAGTGACACTTTTTAGCCATCAATAGTCAACACAGAAAAGAATCATGCGGACTGTTCTTCTGACAAGGACTACGGGAGATGAAATCGGAATAGACGAGTGCGGTAAGATGACACGCTAAGGCATGTTCATGTTTTCCGCCTTCTTGGCGATTTCTGCTCGTTCAGAGGTAGACACTCGACGCGGATGATGTCGAAGAGGAACTTCTGAGACGGTGTCCATCCTGCGCTGCACCAAAAGAGTGCGGCCCACTCCTTTGGTGCAGCTCACTGGGTGGCATAGCCACGCAGTCACGGAATTTCGGTAGAAGTGCTTGAATCTCACCCTTCTGTGAAGGAGTCAAGTTGGGGCCAAAGTTGAATTCATTTCACTTTAAGGGAGAAGCACTTGGTGTTGAAGGTCTTCAGGCTGTAGTACAGCTATGATGGACGGTGCTTTAAGGTATAGACAAGTGCCGAGAACGGTGCCTTACGGCAGGTGACTTTCAGAGAGGTCAAAGATGAGCACGGCAAAAGTTTGGCCCTAAAATTGATGGAGGGCCCTATTCAACACGAGCTCAGCTGCAGGCCGAGAAAAAACGGCGCTCTCTACAATGATCTCCACGTCGACAGAGACAGAGTAATTGGCATGGCTATGAAGAGAACAAACGCAGCAGACGACAATGGTATGTTGATGAAGGCTGTGTAATCACAGGATGCAAAAGCGGGTACGATTTTTCAATATCAAGTTCCTTCTTTCTCTGGGTACGCACGGCCGTACACATGCTCATTATTAGAGTACCAAGCAGCGGGACCCCAATAACCCGTTACTGCTCCCGCAGACGTGATTTGAAAGGAAATCAAGCAGGTGGTCACCCCACTCACACCAACAAGGCCAGAGACCCCTGAACTGACTTAAACGGCGCCCTGCGATATCCCGCACGACACGCCCCTGATTCCAGTATGCGGACAATGGACCAGGCTAGCCATATATTACAGGGCCCCTCTTCGACTTTGCCACTCACCTCAAGGTCCCTGAGTGGACAAAAATATACGTCCGGATCCCGACAGAACGCCACAAAGACAAACGTGCGGCGCACTTGGATAACCATCCACTCTGCTTCCACTTCGGCGAAGGGGGTCACGTCTACCGCAGTTCTCAACACCGCCAAGTTGGTCTCCGACAGCTTGAAGAGTTGAGAGGCACAGCTGAAGGACCATAGCCAAACATTTTTTTTCTGGGGAGGGTTCACAGCTAGCCAGCGGTGGGTGGGCGGGGGAAATAGGTATCGGCTTTTCTCTTTGACGTGACCATTGGCGGTAACTGTGTCTGCATGTTACCATTTAAACGATCCTTTTTCTAGTGGAGATTAAGGTAGTGACAGAATCCATTGAGATCTGTGTCAGCTTCTACAAGTATCACTACCACGTAGAATTATTCCCGTCGCCGAGCCAACTTCGAACGTTTGCGGTGGCCATTCCTGCCAAAAATATCACAGAGTGCTGAACCCTTGACAAACAGCGTGACCCGTTTTTCCGTATCCAGACATTTATCACCGTAAGTTCACCTAGGTATAATATTGCCATAGTAGCATCGCTTAGTTTAAAATCCATGTCAGCGAGAAGCGACGAAAAGAAAGGTGCCAAGTCGCGAAGGGGGCGGGGTGTCTGTTGTAAGTCGCCGCCGAGGCCACGCCACAGTACAACAGCGATCCGAAGCACGAGACGAGTGAACCGAGCAATGGCAATGCTGCAGGGAGGAGGCGCATTTTCCTCACAATCCCGCCCGCTGTATTTGTACAGGATGATCCTAGTGACCTCTCTTTCATTCTTGTGAAAGGTGCTCCGTCTATAAGTGACATTCTTGTATCTGAAGAAGGTGTGTTGTCTCTGTCGTTATTTAGGACACGAAGAAAATTCCTGGAATTGACTACCCAAGATACCCAACATTTTTCTGATCAGGTACGCTGAATGGTGCTCCAAGTACTTATGCCTAAAATATTAAAATAATCGCTATCAGGAACTCAATTACCCACAGATTTCAAGTACAGTGAAATTATTCCGATACCGAAAGGTGGGGACTCGTGCCAAGCAACTTGTGACAGACCAATATCCCCACTTTGATCCTTTTCAAAGATACTAGAGCACATATTTCTCTCGCATATATTGTCATTTCTGGAAAAGGACAACGCCATTGATAGTAGGCAAGATGGTTTTTGGCAAAGGTTGATCTGCTGTGGCGGATCTCCTTGAAACGGTGCTTGAGTTAGCGGCTGCTTTTGATACTCGCTCTCAAAAAGACGTGAATTTTCTGGACTTCCGAAAGCCTTTGGGTTGTGTTCCGTATTCAAAACTGATAATAAATGTTAGGACAATACTAAAGAATACTGCCTTGCGTCATAGATAGAGGCGTAATTGCACCACAGACAGCAATGTGTTTCAATTGATAATCTTTGCTCAACTCCTGCTGCTGCCGGGTTGGGCGTTCGGAAAGGCTCGGTGTGGGGCCATTATTCTTCGTTATAGCTCTAAATGACATATATATCAATTAGCGGTTAAAATTATACTGTCTGGAGATGACTACATAATTTATCACAGAGTTGACAACCTTCATGACCACTTCCAACTGAAACAAGCTCTGCAGCACGTTGAATATTAGTGTGGAACCTGGCAAATGAAAATTAACCACCAAACGATAGTTCTCACGAGGACAACTAGAAATAATTTGCCGCTACAACATGGCTACAGCCTGAACTGAAGCATCTTATTCCCAGTAATATCTCTCAAATACCTAGGTGTAATACTGGCATCGTGGAACGAGCACGTTTCTTATATAAAAAACAGTAAGGGAACTAGAATGCCTTTGGCTAACTTTGCGGCAAGCTCCTCAAGATGTAAAGCTATTAGCCTATAGAACGTTCATCCGACCAATCATCGAATACGCATCGATATAGTATGCTACCCTGACACGAAAAAGGACGTCGTCCAATTGCGGAAATGCTACGGCACTGATACAAGAATTGCCATAATAATTGAATGGAATATGGTAGGTGTTGGTGACATTTCTCCAGTACAACCGAGACTATCACGTCACACAGTGTGTTCAGATATGGAAACAAGGACAAGAATAAACAATATAATCTTTATTTATTTATAGATGTAGTTGTAACAGCTCAAGGAGAGCTGTTACAAACGCGAACCATGCTAAGTAAAAATATATAACAACCTTAAAGAGTAATGAAACATTAAACGTCTAAACGCCGTGGCCACCATATTGAGAAGTTAGAGTTCATCGGCCTTTCTGTGCAGGGAGTAAGTGGCCTTCACCAAAACCAACACTATAACAAACACTGCAGCTTCGGCTAAGCCGGCTTAGGAATTTTGTCTTCTAGGCTGCCCGATCCACTTTTCGCCGTCGTCTGCATTTTCTCACTCCGATAGTATGTTAACACATGACTATCGGACACATGCTACATGTGATACATGCTACATTTATGACATCACGTGGACACAGCTAGGCGGCTGCAGACGCTGATGACGCAGGCGGCGCTGGTAACGAAGCTGCTGCGTGCAATGCTCTGCGGTCGTACAGCGTTGCCCACGCAGCAGAAAGAGTGTTGGGGGTCCACTGCAACAGGAAAGTAAACCGATGATTATGCTGGTCCTCGAAAGGATAGAAAAAAAAGAAACAACAACCCCTAGTGAACTGAAATACCATTGAGCCATGCCGTTGAGTTTAAAAAATATACAATTACAAACATAATTATACGATCACAAAGTTATTTATGATATTATAGATAAAATAAAAGGTCACAGAAGCTTGTACAAGCTTTCGTAAAGCACGTCTTGAAAAAACAGTGTTAGTACCGTCGGTATATTTATTCACGCAAATAGCTGACCGGTAATATGGGCAATCGCAGGGAGCTCTGGAATACGTCGGCTTCCTGGTCGACGCACCACGAAGGTTAGCAGCAGCACGCGAGCATTTTTGTACTGCTCCGTTTAAATAAACACCTCTCCGTGCAATTTGAGTGCTTTGGAAGTTGTATTCTTTGTTTTTTTTTTGCTAACCCTGACTGCAACAATGACAGCACACTTTAAGAGGTATCCTTAGTCAAAGCCAGATGCTTATTTAAACGTTGATTTTGTTCAAGCTGCATGAAGCGGCGGCACATAAAAAATACAGTCAGACATACACGGCGCCGAATAATCGAAACCCAGCGCTTTTTAACGCACTTTTTCCTTTCGGTGCCGTCTTGGCGCACAGTTTCACCAAGATAACGAAAATGGACTTGTCCAGTGCTTCGTGTGAAAAGTACTCTGGTTTGAAGCTTTTGCGTTTTTTTTTGTTATATACATATATGTGTGTGTGCAATGGCCGGCTCTCATCTCGTATGGCAAGCCAATTTCACCCGCGCGTTCCCATAATATCTTTGCTAGGCGTTTAGGCGACAATTTATTTCTCAATATAATATTCGCAGCAAATTCTTGCGTGAGCTTTTTTTTTTATGTGGAACGCACAGGTCTCTGTGATAAAATTATTTTCGCACACTCTGGCTGCAACGTTCTGTACTTAAAGGCTACTTGTCACTGTGGCTCTCTTCCCAGCCGTGGCCTACCTCACTTTTCTTTATTCGTTCCGCGGAAATCGATACACGCTGTTTGCCTTTCACACTCGAGTTTGAGCAGCCAACGGGTGAACAACCAACCATGGTTTATAGGGACGAAGATAAACAGACGATCTTGCGCGCGCATCCCGAATAATCTTAGGCTTGCAGCGAAGGGGTTCGCCGTCGTCTACTCTTCTCGAACTGTAAGCCGGAAGCAGACGGTGCATCCCACAATTCCTCGCTCTTTTACTGGTCACCTATTTGTAGAGGTTGCCTCGAGCATTCTAGAACATGCTGTATACAACCTTTACAAGGTAGTTATCAATCAACCATAGCAGTAGGTTGGTCTGTCTTTTTTTTTGTTGTGGTTGTTAAACGTCCTAAATTGAATTAAAAGACATTCGAATTTTATATAGTGGTTTTTCGAATTCTCAGTGAATAATAGAAGCTGCCCAGAATACGGAAAGCGTCAGACAGTATTATTTTGACGCGATAGAAAGAGACATACTTTGCGCGACGTATAACCTTATGTGAGCCAAATCACGTTCACGTGGCTATTACAACTCTTTGCACGGTCGGTATGTGCGGAAACTGCCAACTCACCTTTCAGCGCTGGGAGCCTTTGCAGTGTCGCCGCCATTCCCGACGGTGCCAGAAGAGCGGTGGGACAACGAAGCTGCGAGGACAGAGCACCAATACCAAGGCCTGGCACCACTTGAGTCTCCAGCAAAGAGTAGCGGTATGGCAGGCTGGTCCTCTTCTTCCGAGTCCAGAAACCCATCGGAGATGACAGCATGCTGCTCAAACTTGCACCGGGAAACCTGGCGAGGTGTGCCCTTGCAACGACGAAAGAAGACTTTGTTCACAGATGAAGGCGCCTTGAGCGTCAAGGCGGGCGGCTCCGCGTTCTCGCAGCCGGTAGAAGCCGAGTCGTTACTGATGCCTTCGATATCGGTTCTTTCTGATTCAAAGAGAGCTGAATGAGCTTGGCGAAGTTGCAGGATAAAACCTCTGACACGCGTCGTCATCTCGTGCACGATCGAATGAGGAACTGCGCTTCTTCTTCTTCTTCTTTTACTTTGACGAGAGCCTCTCGCGCCACCGACCAGCGTAATTTTTGATAACAATGATGTTAGTGAACACACAGCAACATATGGCGTAACCGCTAGATCATGTACCATTTTCATACATGATTTACGATTCGTGTTTTTTTTTGTTTTACTGAAACACCGTTGGATGTTTTTTAAATATATAACCAACTATCTTAAAGATCCTATTGCCCGGTTTTCGGCCGACGATCCCCCCTGTCGACGATTTCCAGCGATGGAAGAAGATCGTAATGATCATTATCATCATAAGACGCGCAGTGGGAGACTGTAACAAAACATGGCCCATAGACGTTTCACACAGAAATATTCCTAATTAAATTTCCGGTAGATCCCACGTATTTCGGGGAGCAATTTAATCAGGCGCTTTCAGCGAGTGGCTGGTACGCCGCATAATGAGCCCAGCCTTGGACCTCCATGCAAAACTGAGAGGCTAAACTGTGGCACATTTACGCATGACGTTACTATATTATTGATAGCCTCGGCCACCAACCTTGGCCCTTCGAGCAGGCCCACGCTGGGGTGGTGAGGCAAGGGCTCGACGACCTCGTATGACAGCATAGGTCTGGTCGCGAAAGCTTTGCATGATTATCAATAATTTTGTTACCAACTCAACACCATTTGAATTTTGCGTTTATGTGTGGCCTTCACGCCTTAGCGGGCACTATTCCCAGCATACTACTCTTTAAACCGAAAATGACTCCAACAGGCAATTAAACCAGTGAAAACAACATTAGTTTAAGTCTTTAAACTATTGTTTAGCAATTGGAATGAAAATAAATTTCAATTGATTTCATGTGAACGAGACATGTCCCTTTTTATCTCGAAGTGTTTGAACCACTAACTTAGAGATTATGTTCTCAATCTATACGATTTCACTACGGCGGAGGCATCCCCTCGTTGAGTATTTTTGTGCACGTGGTTTTTACTTATCAGGATGGTGTTGGGAATGTTTTTTGGGAAAACTAGGGCCATTTAAACAACAAGTGAAAGGTAATTCGAAAACACACAGTGCTTCATCTCGACGCACGTTACAAGGTCTTGGTGTTTAGAAATGGTAAGATGACAGCTATGTCTTATTTAGTTTGTGCATCTGCGTATGAAGAATACAGCCCTGAATTCGAGCGCCGTCATGCTCTTGTTTCCCTTGAGGGGATTATGGGGTTGATGAAAAGGAAGCGCGTGTTCAAGGAGCGGTAGAGATTCATGAATGAGCGAGTCTGAACTGTTCATCGCAGCTGAGATTAGCCATAGGGATGTACTGTTGGGTGACCAAAATTTAAATAGGCGACCAAAATTTAACGCTTCACGTTAAGAAAAGCAGTAGGTCCAACAACTCCTGTGAAGAACACAGACATTAGGGCAGCTTCCATAGTGGTTCAAAGGAAGTGCGGAAATTGGCAGCCTGAGTTGTTTCTTTTCGATTTTATTTATCTTTCCCCTCTTGATCTTTCTGGTACTAACTTCCAGTTACGTTGGTGTTTTTTTTTTTCGTTAATTGTGTTCACCATTTTTTCTGTCACTTGTTCTGTTTTTCGCTTGCTTCCTCAGTCAATTTTCATACGTGGTTTATGTTGTCGTTGATTGATATGTGAAGTTTATTATCCCGAAACCATCATGTGATTTTTAGAGACGCCATATAAGAGGGCTCGGGAAATTTTGAGCACATGTGGTTCCATAACGTGCACCCAAATCTGAGTACGTGGGCCTACAGCCTTTTTGCCTCCATCAAAAATGCAGCCCCCGTGGCCGCAATTCGATTGCACGCCCTGCGGGTCAGCAGCCGAGTAGCTTAGCCACTAGACCATCGCAACGGGGCAACGCGGCTGCGTTAATGTCATGATCTAGCAACTTGACGAGTTAAAGATGACCTCCTTTAGCGCGAGCGTGAGTGCAATGTGCTTCCGGTTGCTTTGCTATACGTTGTGTTGCCTGCGTTGCGCCAAGTGACGACGAAAGCATACGACTGGCTGGTCCACTAAAGTGTTTCACACTTAATGAAGCTTCGCTCTTTAAAGAGTGGCTCGGCGAAACGTGCTTTCAAGAACCATCTTTGACAAAACTCCTTGCATATAGTCTGGACGGCATTGTGTACTTACCTAGTGTGGGTACGGCCGAATGGACTTGGGGTAGCCAAAGCATTGCCCACTGGTCATGAAGTAGTGTCCGTTAAAGCATCATAATGCCGGACGCTGTCGTCGTTTTTCGCAAAACAGGAAAAACCAAGATTAATAATTTAAAAAAAGTGGAAGAAAACGAGAAATATAAGCAGAGAGAAGGAAAGGGTAAATGTAAGAAAAATACAAATACTATAAATGAAGAAAGAAAATATAGAAATTACTAAAAAAAACAAAAGGAAAGAAATTACCAAATAGAAAGAAACATGAAAAGAAATGAAGCTGCGTCATTTCTGAAGGCTTGGCGCAATCCATGGTGCAAGCGTTGCTTATTTTTTTACTAGGATTCCCCAGCTGTCGCAGGCCCTGTGAATTATACCACATGATTCAAGAATTGTTATGTGTAAACGATAACGTAGAGTTAGGCGCGAAACCTGGTGAAAATGGGCTCCTATCGTAGCGGAAAATTCCAAACACGGGCGCACCCATATTCGATTGTCGGATAGCAAAATCACGGCTCACACAAAGAATTGTGTGCTACGGCGCCCGTCTGCGCAGACTTCCAGTTCGAGATGCCGTGCCTCCATGGTACATTCTTGCCAGGTCCATCGATTCCTGCGTGTTCTATGCAACACTGTCGGTGCCCTTTTCTCACAAATGGCTGAATAATACTTTGGAGAGTTATGCAGATTAGTTTATAACAAATGCAATCAACACGAGATAGTTATAATCATGCGAGCTGTTGTTTCTTCATTTAGGCAGAATGCACCTATGGACACATGCTTGTTGTTTTGCTGCGAAGAATTTTATACGCATATTTCGTCACATTCAATGATTTTCTGCATATTATAGCATCACGAATTATCTGCCCATTTGTTTTTATGCTGCTTACCCGTAAAATATTTATTTGCTTTTCTGTTACGAAGACACTATCGCGTGTTTGATATAGTCAACTGTTTCTTACTCTGAAAAGAAAACGCGCTGGTAGTTTTTTGGCGTTTTTTACGCATTTCCATCTTCATATACGTCAGATCTCGTTATATCACGCACTCAAACGTTGTGTTTAATTATATGCAAAATTCCGCGCACACAACACATAACGCAGCATATCGGCAGTTTACGCTTGCATGTCTGACACAGTTAAGGACACCATACTAGGCTACTCGTTGCTTCAAAAGCTACTCTGATCGTTTTACGTCCCAGGTTACCATTAACAGAGCGACCATTTCGTCCCGTGGGCCTTTTCTTGCTCAGTGGTTTCCATAAATTTGAAACAGTACGCGTACTTCTACTGTGTTCATCAAACGAATGTCGACATTCGACAGCAGGTGTCCATAAGTACGTGTGAAAGATTTTGAAGTGGTCACCATTTGAGCTCGAAATTAGTAAATCAAGGTTGTTCTGAAAAACTTTACTGCATGAATCTAAGCATAATCAAATGCTTCGTTCGAAGCGCGCCTGTTATCGTTCTTTGCGTTTGCCCATTTCCAAATCTCGTTTCGTTCTCTGAATTGCGCGAAATGTCATCTATCCATGTGAAAATTAAACATGAAAAGAAGAGAACACAAGCGGCTACAAATGTGTCAATGAATTACAAATGTCGCCTTCTCTGTTACGCTGCGTAGCTGAGATCTTGAAGCGGCGAAGGGATATGCCTCGAACAGCAAGTACGGCTGCAGAAGACGCCCAATTTTGCTATCCACATATTGAAATCAGTGTGTTTCGTATTCAAAACTGATAATAATGTTAGGACAATGCTAAATAATACTGCTTTGTGTCATAGATAGAGGCACGGAGACAGCAATGTGTTTCAATTGATAATGTTTGCTCAACGCCTGAAGCTCTCGGGTTCGGCGTTCCACAAGGCTTGGCGTTAGGGCCATTATTTTTTCCTTATACCTATAAAGCACACATAGATAAAATAGCGGTCAAAATATTGTTAGGAGATTACTACGTCATTTATCACAAAATTGACAACCTTTTCGCCAACTGAAACAAGCTCTTCAGGACGTTATATATTGGTTTGAAAACTTGAAAACGAGAATTAACCCCCAAACGACGGTTCTCATGAGGATAATTAGAAATATTTGCCGCTACAACATAGCTACAGCTTAAATGAAAGCACCTTATCTGAAGTAAAATCTCTCAAATACCTTGGTGTCTAACTGACATCAGATCTCCGGTGGAATGAGCACGTTTCTTACATAAAAAAAAAGCAGCAAGTGAACAAGGATTCCTTAGGTGAACTTACCGGCAAGATCCTCAAGGTGTGAAGATATCAGGCTATAGAACCTTTATTCGACCAATCATCGAACACGCATTGACATAGTATGGGACCCTGACACGAAACGAACGTCGTCGAATTGGAAAGTGATCAAAGAAAACGATGAAAATACAGCTGGAGGACATCGGTATGCAGGCTAGTCGAAAGGGCTGAACTAGGATCCCTGGAATTGCGACGTTCAACGGAAAGAGTGCGGTACTGATACAGAAATTTCCCTATTAATTGAATGGAATTTGAAAGGTGTTGGTGACATTTCTCCAGCACAAGCGAGGTTATCACGTCACACACAGAGTGTGTTCAGATATGAAAACAACGGCAAGAATAAACAATAGAATCGTTATTTATTTATGAATGTAGTTGTAACAGCTCAAGGAGAGCTGTTACAAACGCGAACCATGGTAAGTAAAAATATATAACAACTATAAAGAGTAATGAAAAATTGAAGGTATAAACGCCATGGCCACTATACTGAGAAGTTACAGTTCATCGGCCTCGTTGTGCAGTGAGCCAGTGGCCTTCACCATAACAAACACCATAATAAACAATGGAGCTTCGGCTAAACAGGCTTAGGAATTTTGTCTTCCAGGCTGGCCAATCTGCTCGTTCTGCTCTCTTCGGTGTCGTCTGCTTTTTCTCGCTGCTGTAATCATCTTAACGCGAACGTACGCCGCTGCTACTTTTATGGCATCCCGTGGACACAGCTGGGCAGCTGCAGATGCTGATGACGCAGGTGGCGCTGGTCACGAAGCGGCTGCGTGCAATGCTCTGCGGTCGCACAGCGTGGCCCACGGAGCAGAAAGAGTGCAGGGGGTCCACTGCAACAGGAAAGTAAATTCATAATTATTCTGGTCCTTGAAAGGATAGAAAAAATAAAGGACAATCTGTAGTGAACTGAAATGCCATTGAGCCATGCCTTTGAGTTTTAAAAATATATACAATGAAAAGCACAATTTCATGGACAAACTCGATTATATAAGGCAAACCTATCCATCATGGCGGAGAAAGAAGGTAGAACAGGCAATTTAGCTATAAAATATAACTCATTTCCCCAATTACATCTCATGCTGTGTGATCAACTTGCTGCCACTCGCATTCTTTCTCTCCGAAATTACCACCTCACCAACCACAGTAGGAAAACTCACGGAATCTGTTACGAAGATACGTGGCAAAATTAGAATAAAGAAAGGAGCACTGTCAGACATGATTATCAAGAAAAAATCAATTATGACACCTGCACGTTTCCACAGCAATTATATCACGCAATTTGGTGAACGCTTATGCCAGGAATAAATAATTCTGAAGTCTATTTGACCACACTGCTGCTTAATTGCATCATTCGTTACACTTATCTTTTTTATCATGTATAGCAATCTAATGCACCATGTTTTATTTTCTTTAGCTCAGTCCCTTTATTCCAAATGGTTTTTGCGGCGTTTCGTTTTTTGTGAATCAGCACCATGAAAAGGTAAACAGGGGTGCAAATTCCGCAATTATACATCTCTATAAAGACCAAATATATTGTTAAATATGCAACTCCAAAGTAATTCATTTTAATATAGAGAAAATAATAGGTTACAGCAGCATGCACAAGTTTGCGTAAACACGTGTTGAAAAAACAGTGTTAGTTTTGTCGGTATATTTCTTTGCCCAATTTTGTAGAGGTTGCCTCGTGTTATCCAGAACATGCTATACACTACATTTACAAGGTAGTTACTAAGCAAGCATATCAGTAGGTTACTCTGTTTTTTTGTTGTTGTTGTTGTTAAGCGTCCTAAAATAGGTTTGAAGACATTCGCATTAGATACAGTGGTTTTCTTAATTCTTAGTGAATAATAGAAGCTGCCTAGAATACGGAAAGCGCAAGACAGTATTATTTTGATGCGAGAGAAAGAGAGATACTTTGCACGACGCATCACGCTATCTGGGTGAGCCAAATCACGTTCACGTGGCTATTACAACTGTTTGCACGGTCGGTATGTGCGAAAACAGCCAACTCACCCTTCACCGTTGGGAGCCTTTGCAGTGTCGCCGCCATTCCTGACGGTGCCAGAAGAGCGGTGGGACAACAAAGATGCGAGGACGGAGCACCAATACCAAGGCCTGGCACCGCTTGAGTCTCCAGCAAAGGGTAGTGGTATGGCAGGCTGGTCCTCTTCTGCCGAGTCCAGAAACCCGTCGAAAAACGCAGCATGCTGCTCAAACTTCCACCGGGAAACCTGGTGAGGTGTGCCCTTGCAACGACGAAAGAAGACTTTGTTCACAGATGAAGGCGCCTTGATCGTCAAGGCGGATGGCTCCGCGTTCACGCAGCCGGTAGAAGCAGAGTCGTCACTGATGCGTTCGATATTGGCTCCTAAAATTCACAGAGACGGGAATGAGGTTTGCCTAGTTGCAGGATAAAACCTCTAACATGCGTCGTTATCTCGTGCACGATCGAATGAAGAACTGCGCTTCTTCTTCTTCTTTTACTTCGACGAGAGCCTCTCGCGCCACCGACCAGCGTCACTTTTGATAACAATGATGTTAGTGAACACACAGCAACATATTGCGTAACCGCTAGTTCGTGTACCATTTTTATATATTATTTACGATTCGTGTTTTTTTTGTTTCACTGAAACACCATTGGATGCTTTTAAATACATAACAAACTAACTTAAAGATCCCACCAACCGGTTCTTTGTGGAAGACCCCCCGGCGGCGAGTGCCAGCAATGGAAGAAGATCATCATCATCATCATCATAAGACCCGCAGTGGCTGACTGTAACGAAACATAGCCCATAGACGTTTCGCTCAGAAATATTCCTAATAATTAAATTTCCGGCAGAACCCCTGTATTTCAGGGAGCAACCTAATGAGGCGCACTCAGCGCGTGGCTGATACGCCGCATAATGAGCTGAGCCCTGGTCCTCCATGCAAAACTGAGAGGCTAAACTGGCGGCGAGTGTAGCACACTCTTTATTAGCCTGTTCTGGCGTCCTGTAGCACGTGAACTTATCACACGCTGGCTGCTGACCAATAGTCCCTCGTATGCAACCTAAAGGCACACTCTCCGCCATGGCTACTGGTGGCGCTGACTGACACTCCCACGTTTAAATACACAAATATACCCAGTAAAGTGGCTGGGGGAATGACCGTTGTGGCCGCCTACATGGATACGTCAAATTACTCAAGGCCCTCAATCCCCATTGGCATCGCCGCAGCCGGGATTCAATTTTGTGAACTGTGGGTCAGCAGCCGAATACCTTAGCGATCAGACCACCACGGCGGGGCATAGTTGAAATCAAGAGGAGAAAATGGACATGGGCCGGGCATGTAGCGCGTAGGCAAGATAAGCGTGTGTGATAAGGGTAACTGACTGAATTCTCAGTGAAGGCAAGTGGATTAGGGGGAGACAGAAAGTGAAATGGACAGATAAGATTAGGAAGTTGACGGGTACAAAGTGGCAGCAGCAACTACTGGCGTAAAATTGGAGAGGCCTTTGTGCTGTGGGAGAGCTAGTCAGGCTAATATATATATATATATATATATATGTGTGTGTGTGTGTGTGTGTGTGTGTGTGTGTGTGTGTGTGTGTGTGTGTGTGTGTGTGTGTGTGTGTGTGTGATTGTGTACGTGTGTGTCTGAGTGTATGTGTTTGTGTGTGTGTAAATATTCTAGGCCCATGTGCTCAGATTTGGGTGTGTGTTCAAGAACCCCAGGTAGTCGAAATTTCCCGAGCCCTCCACTACGGCTTCTTCGATAATCATATGGAGGTTTTGGGTCGTTAAACCCCACATGCCCCACAGGCCAGACCCTGGCTGATACGTCGAGATAAACCACGTTGTGACTGCTCACGGAGGATCTACTCGACTACTTGCAACGCTACGGCCACTCAACCACCATGCCTGCATATATATATATATATATATATATATATATATATATATATATATATATATATATATATATATATATATATATATATATATATATATATATATATATATATATATATATATATATATATATATATATATATATATATATATATATTGATTGATTGATTGATTTGTGGGGTTTAACGTCCCAAAACCACCATATGATTATGAGAGACGCCGTAGTGGAGGGCTCCGGAAATTTTGACCACCTGGGGTTCTTTAACGTGAAACCAAATCTGAGCACACGGGCCTAATATATATATATATATATATATATGTATATATATATATATATATATATGTATGTATGTATATATATAAGTATGTATATATATATATATATATATATATATATATATATATATATATATATATATATATATATATATATATATATATATATATATATATATATACGTTGCAGTGCTATACTCTGTTTCGCCACTTTGGTTCAGCCGCATCAAAGGTACAACGTCTAAGAAACGCACTGAAACGTAGGACCAAATTCGATGGCTGGTTTGTCTTAGATTGGCGCTTGTTTGTTGCGTGTTTCGCCACATAAATAAGCGATATGTTTTGCTTCATCCGATCTATTTGCTACGCATATGATTATTTGTGTGAGTTACCGGCAGAAACTAACACCTCCTTGAAAAACTATCCCTGGAACGTCGCTTTCTTTTCAATTGGGAGCCTCCTTCCAGCACGCAATCTCGGAGGCCATGCATCCTGCCTTCTGTTGCGACCGGCCACCGCGTGAGACCGCTCGCCTCCGTACCACTCAGTCACGTGACATAACCGTACCGTTCTGTCACGTGACATCACAGCTGCTCAGAGGCAACTGTATGAGCATTGCTGTGTTCGCAGGGGGCGGCCGTTGGAGATGCTCGCCTTCGTACCGAAGGAGGATGGTAAAATCAGAGGATGAGGCAGCGCGTTCGCTGCTCACGTTCCAGGCATAATTTTTAGGGGCGAAGCTCCTTAGGGCGTGGGCTGTGCGTCCCCTGTAGCCTGTATGTAGCCACCTCTAGTTTAGTTCTTGCAGTGTTCACTAGATGGCGGTACCGTCCCCTGTATGTAGCCACCTCTAGGTCAGTTCTTGCAGTGTTCACTAGATGGCGGTACCGTCTCCTGTATGTAGCCACCTCTCGTTTAGTTCTTGTAGTGTTTACTAGATGGTGGTACTTGTAGCTGATGATGAAAAGATGCAAGATGTTATAAACTAGAAAGCGGTACTTGTAGTTGATGAAAGACGCGAGATCTTATAAAATAGGAATGATGTCACATATGGCGCGTGTCATTGGTTGAAGGCAATCGTTCGATTTAGTGCGGCGACGTACGCTAGGGGGAGCGTTGTAATAAAATCCGTTCGCTGTTGGCGCGCGCTCGGAGTCGCCGGATGGATAAGGCTGCACAGCGGAGAGAGCCAAGGCGGCAGCAGCGCGCGCTCGCAGACAGAATCCCGATGTGCGAGCGCGCGAGGCAAGGGACATCGTAAGCCATCCATCGTCTAAGAACAAATAAAAGTTGATTTGTGTATATACACACACAGCGTTTCTCACGTCTTTACATGATAATCGACTGGGCGAATCACACGGAAGATTCACAGTTCACCGATGAATCCCTCCGGAGCTTCGCCCATTCATCATCATTCACCCCGTGAATATGCCGTAATTTTTTTTAGGAGGCATTACAGAAACTATGGTTACAAATCAACATGGCAGCCCCCCCTGCAGAAGCGACCGCCCACTTCGATCCGAAACTGCTCGTGCTAAACGTCTACAGCGCTGACAGCAACAAATTAATGGTAAAATCAGCCATCGATTTGTTTCATCTTGCTCTGAGAATGAAGATTCAGGTACGTTTGGTTGTTATTAGCGAGATATGCTGCTTGCGTAGCCGTAGCTGTTAAGCTTAAGGCGCCGAGACCAGGGCTTGGGCTGTATCGCCAGACCAAGAACTCTGCGCATGTTGAAGTATGGGACATGTAACTGCGCACAGCGTTTCGCGTGCGTCGGATGCTCCCTCGGTGAAAAAAAAAAGGTAGAATGGAAGCATTTCTGCGAGAAATCAGAGAAAATGCTACGACAGGGAAGCAGTCGTGTCAAAGCCACGGACAGCGTCCTAGAGCTACAAAATGAAGTTATCCGCTGGCATGAGCATCTATCGATCTTCGGTGGAGACTCAAATCATATTGTTAAGACGCCAAACTTTATGAAGTGTAGGCGTGATGGCCCGTTTGACAGTTTTACTTATGTCAAAGAGTTAATAAAACACTCATGTTACATACAATGATCGTGCAAGTACAATTAGGCGAGCAGACGCCATGGAGATAGTGAGGGATGACACGGCGCGGATCAATATATGTGGAGGGACTAATCACCTTTTCTACTGGCTGGGGGCCCTGAAACCTTTTTAGTGCTGAAAGGAACTACTGAAAAAGAGTAAACTGTGCAATCGAAAATTGACGGCCAACTATAGCAGAAAGCGAACGATATACATCAGTTTCTTAATTTCTATGGTAGTCATGCTAAACAATGCAAAACCAGTATTTTATACAGTCAGGCCATTCGGTTTAAACGCATCTGTTTCGATAGTATGAATTCGCAAGCGACAGCGAAGACCTTCGAGATACACTTTACAACGCAAGGCTATCCGACCGAAATCATTGAAGACACCGTCAAAAAGGCTGACATCATCGATAGTTAAGTGTTGTTCAAAAGCAAAAAAAACAATCAACAAACTCTTCGCGTACGGTGTTCTCCTCATCCTTATGCATTCACCTTCGGTTCCTTATGTGGCCAATATTCTTAAAGCATCAGCATCACAACCTCTTGCAAAAAAGTGATCGCTTAGAATACATTTTTTCGTAACCATCAAGGAAATTTTACCGCAGATAACGCAATCTACACACAGAATCGAAAATTACCAATTGGTCCAACCACAATGGTTGTCATCCTTCGAAGAAACCCTGCGTCAAAGTCCAACACATGTCAAGTTCCCATACAGCCACTAGCATCACCTATAATTTCTTCTGAACAATCAACGGTGACTTCACTTGCGACAGCGCTAATGTTATCTACATGTTTCAGTGCTCAACTTGCCACAAGCAGTACATTTGGTGAAGCGAAACACCATTCAGGTACGTTTTAACAATTAGAGTCCATGCCTCTGACCTTCCTGATGTTGCACTGTCAAAACATGTCCAGGTACCAGGGCACTCTTTTAAAATGAACAAGGCCACAATACCACTTCAAACTCATCTAGGCTGAGAAGTTCGCGACTCCTATTTCATCAACAAGTCCACACTTTGCACTTGCACTCTGCCATCTGCGAAAGCGTCAAAAAGTTACTTTCCTTTCTGTAAAACAAATTAGTTCTGCAGAAACATGCAAGATGGCGGAAGGGTTAATAAAAAAGAGAATGTGGCGATGCCGATTATAAAGGAAAGACTGCAGGCATGATTTGATTGATTTATATTAGGGATTTAACGTCCCAAAACCACCATAATATTATGAGAGACACCGTAGGGGAGGGGGGCTCCGGAAATTTCGACCACCTGGGGTTCTTTAGCGTGTGCCCAAATCTGAGCACACGGGCCTACAACAATTCCGCCTCCATCGGAAATGCAGCCGCCGCAGCCGGGATGCGATCCCGCGACCTGCGGGTCAGCAGCCGAGTACCTTAGCCACTAGACCACCTCGGCGGTGCCAGGCATGGATAGAGGATGAGGGGGTGCTGGGGATACTGCAGAATGGGTTTCGAAAACACAGGATGTTGGAGGACAATCTCTTCTCACTAACGCAGTGCACCGATATAGCAGAAAAGGAACACAGGCCCCTGTGGCTAGCATTTTTTGATATCAAGGGAGCGTTCGATAGCGTGGTTCAAGAGGAATTGTGGGGAATACTGGACACACTAGGCCTGCAAGACGTAGTCACTAATCTTTTAAAGGATATCTATAAAGGTAACAAGGTAGTTATATAGTGAGGAAAACAGGTATCCAAGCCTGCAGAGGTAAAACGGGGGCTTAAGCAGGGGTTTCCCCTGTCACCCTTATTATTCATGATGTACCTACAAGGATTAGAGGCCAAATTAGAGGGAAGTAGACTGGGCTTCAACCTCTCCTTCCTCAAACAAGGAAAACTCATTGAACAGGCACTACCAGTATTGATGTACGCGGATGATATAGTGCTAATGGCCGACAACAAGGAAGATTTGCAGAGATTTGTGGACATCTGTGGTAATGAGGGAGATAGGTTAGATTTCAGATTAAGTAAGGAAAAATCAGCAGTCATGATTTTTAATGACAATGAAGGTAGTGAGCTTAGAATACAGGTGGTCACGCTAGAGATAACAGATAAAATCAAATATTTGGGCGTATGGATAAGCAATAGGGTCGAGTACCTAAGGGAACACAAAATATACGTGATGAGTAAAGGAAACAGGAATGCAGCGGTAATGAAAAACAGGGCACTGTAGAATTACAATAGGCATGATGTGTTGTGAGGAATATGGAAAGGGGTCTTGGTTCCTGGTCTGACGTTCGGCAATGCGGTCTTGTGTATGAGATCAGAATTTCAAGCAAGATTAGAAATTAAGCAATGTGGAATAGGTAGGCTTGCCTTAGGAGCTCACGGGAATACACCAAACCATGGAGTACAAGGTGATATGGGATGGGCATCATTTGAGGGCAGGAAAGCTAGCATCAAGATAAAATTTGAGAAGCGATTGCAAGAAATAGGGGAGGAGCGTTGGGTTAGGAAGGTATTCAGCTACTTGTGCATGAAGAATGCCGATACAAAATGGAACTACGAACCAGAAAATTGACGGGTAAATACTTAGAAAACAGCAGGGGGCACAACCGAAAATAATTATCGGTTAAGAACAAGGTGAAGGAAGCTGAGACCGATATGTGGAGAATTGGCATGATTAAGAAGTCCGCACTAGTGATCTATCGAACTTTTAAGCAAGAAATTGCCAAGAAAAAGATCTATGATAATACTCGGGGTAGTTCTCTAGTGTTTGAGGCAACGAGAGTATTGCGAACCAAGACATATCGGGCCAAATACGAAGGGAAGACACGGTATGCAGTGCGTGTAGAGAGGAAGAAGAAACTGCCGAACACTTCATAATGTTCTGTAAAGGGCTTCACTGAACATAATGTTCAGGTTGATGGCGCAGAGTTTTTCAAAGCACTGGTGTTTAGGGACAGAGAGGGCAAAATAGACGTTAAGCGGGTAGAATGAACTAGAAAGAGGTTATCTGATTGGTGGCTAAAGTCAAGGCACGAGTGAAAATTAAACCAGTCACCGCAAAGTACGAATCCTCAACCTCACTATAAAAAAAATCTAGTTTTTGGTTCATTAAGTATTATGGCTTGGTGGCGCTAGCCACCGCCCGATCTAAAGGGTACAGCCATATCCATCCATCCATACATACATACATACATCCATCCATCCAGAGAAGAAGACTACCACCCAGCCGGAAGTCTTCTTTCTTCTTTGTTTTCGTTTCTGTGGATTAATGCTCAATAAATTAATTCGCTAAATTCCACCCCCAATCGCCCACGTTACGTTCTTTCTTTTTTGTTTATTGATATTGTGTGCATGCATTTATTATATGTGGACATGCAGTAGTTTGTTTTTTACTTGACCTTGACGCTTCGATGACTATTGATCTTGGTTTACACTTACTTTATAGTATCTTGCTGTGTTCGTAACATGCGCCCATGATATTCGCTTAGACACTTATTTTTTCGTCACCTTTTGCGTGGCGCTTTCATAGCTTAAACAGTAGCTTGCATAGCTTTATAATTATAAGGCAGCAGTTAAAATCCCTGTAGCACTTATTTTACTGAATGGCTTTTTCGGGGGTCAGTCACCAGGTATTAATTAGTTTCTGGGTGTGTGCGTGTTTGATTTTTTGTTTTCTTTTTTTTTTTGCCACCCCGTGGGGGAGGCGCACGTACATTGAACACGCAAATTTGATGACTGTTGGGTGGCGAGAAAGGTAGTCAGTAGGCTTGTGCGAATATTCGAATGTTTCGAATATTTGAACGAATAGTTTAATACTCGAATTCGCTTCGATTCGAATTTAAGTCATCAAATATTTTCGACGTATTCATAATGAACAAATAGATGTTTATTATTCTGCATGTCACCGCCTCTGAAGGTGGTTTCGCTGCAATAGGAGAATGCTGAACCGTGAAAGCACATTTTCAAGGGAAATTTGCTTTGCCACGAAGCCCCCCTTCAAATTTAAAGGGGCCCTGCAACATATACTGAACATGGTCAGAAAATGCTGCCGATCGGTAGTCGAGGCTACCGAGAACACGCGAGGCAAATATAGCGCAGCACGCTTCTTGTTGGTCACAATAAATTTTCAAAGCTAATAATTGCTTTCTTTCCTCAGCAAATGACACCACAAGCTCAGAGATCACTTTTCACAGCCAAGAAGGAATATACGACTCTGGTCACAGCCATTGGCTTACTTGAGCATGGCGCACCGTCGTTACCGAAACCGCCGCTGGAGGTCGCCGCTTGTCTGCGAGTACAAGTACGATCGCACTGAGAAGCCGCGTATTCGAAGGAAGAAAAAAAAGAGAGAGAGAGGTGCTCAAGCTCACAAGGTGCGAGTGACATTCTTTTTTTTCCGTGCTTTTCATCTCTGCTTAACTTCCAGCTATTTCATTGGGACAAGAAGAGAGAATGCAATTGCAGCGTGCAACAAACTTTTGGAACTCCGCTCGTACTGGACTGATACCAATACCTTTGCGGCGGTAAATTTGTGAGGCAACAAGCCCATTTACTGGCTCCACGGCTACTTGAAAAAGTGTTGCAGGGCCCCTTTGAAAAAACATGTTACCCTCAAATCAATTCTTTATTTTATTAGGCTTGTTATGACGGCGTATATAATCCAACTATAAAAAATTCTAAAATGTTAAGTATCTTATCACTCGCATTCTACTTAAACTACTGTTTAGACTTCCTTTAAACGAAAAAAAGGCATTTGCCTAGTGCCCCTATTTCAATTCAAATCAAATATTGTGCAGTTTAGGTCATAATAAATATTCTTTTTTTATATGTCATACCTCGAAATTATTCGATCAAAAGCACTATTCGTTTTACTTCGCTTTGAACCTAAAATTCACTACTCGCACAAGCCCAGTAGTCAGCGTCTTCATGGTGATGCCTATGCAATGGACAGTAGAAAAGTTGTAATCTTGCATTATGAGAGCCCAGCTGGCAAGCTTAGCATTGAAGTCTTCTTTGTTTGAAGCCAGCGAAGGGCGACGTTTTCGGTATCAACCGTGAAGGTTTTACCATAAACGCACCACTGAAATTCATTGACTGCCCAAAATACCGCCAAACACTCAAGTTCAGAGGCATATATAGTATCGGCTTTCTGGTTCACTTTGCCGGCGGCTAGCATAAGCGACTGGTCTGTCCTGCCCGTCCTCATTAACTTGCAGGGAAACATCTCCGAGGCCAAGACCACCATCTGCGTGTAGAATCATCGGGGCAATCTCGTCATAGTGTGCAAGCGTCTGTGGTGTTGGAGGGGCAGTATCTAATACGCGGAAGGCAGCTTATTGTTCAGGGCCCTATTTTCAGCGAAATTATTTCTTCACTGGCTCGTTTATTGGTGCCACGCTTGAAGAAATTCAGGGACAAAGAGTCTGAAATATGTCGTCATCATCATCATCAGCCTGACTACTTCTACTGCAGGACAAAGGCCTCTCCCATGTTCCGCCAGTTAACCCGGTCCTGTGCTTGCTGCTGCCAATTTATACCCGCGAACTTCTTGATCTCATCTGCCCACCTAACCTTCTGTCTCCCTCTAACCCGCTTCCCTTCTCTGAGAATCCAGATAGTTATCCTTAAAGACCAGCGGTTATCCTGTCTGCGCGCTACATGCCCGGCCCATGTCCATTTCCTCTTCTTTATTTCAACTATGATATCCTTAACCCTCGTTTGTCCCCTAATCCACTCTGCTCTCTTCTTGTCTCTTAAGGTTACACCTACCATTTTTTTTTCCATTGCTCGCTGCGTCGTCCTCAATTTAAGCTGAACCCTCTTTGCAAGTCTCCAGCTTTCTGTTCCGTAGCTAAGTACCGGCAAGATACAGCTGTTATATACCTTACTCTTGAGGGATAGTGGCAATCTACCTGTCATAATTTGAGAGTGCTTGCCGAATGTGCTCCACTCCATTCTGAAATATGTGGCGGAGCTCAAAAAACTTTTGAGCTGCTGAGCAGTGTTGGGAGACAGTGCACAGGCAATGGCTTGGAGATTCGTGGGATGGGGGCTGACGCCTTTGGCTCTGACTACGTCTCCCAAGAAAGTAACTTCCGAGAAGCTGAAGAATCACTTGGACTTCTTAATGCAAAGACGAGTGTCTTGGGGAGCACGAAAGAGTATTTTCAAATGCTTGAGGTGTTTGGAAAACGTGGGAGTGTACACAATGATGTCGTCTAGATAAACTAGAGCCGACAACCCCTTGAGATGCCCAAAAACCCTATTCATTATTCTCTGAAATGTAACAGGAGCGTTGGAGAGCCCAAACAGAAAGTAAACAAAATGGGATAGGCCGTCAGGAGTTATAAAGACGGTTTTTTCAGGATTATTCGGGTCCAGTTCCATCTGCCTATAGCCAGAAAAAAGATCCGGCGTAGTGAAAAATAGGCACCATGCAGGTGGTCAAGGGTGTTTGTCAAGAGGAGCAAGCGGGTACATGTCGGGTTTAGTGACACTTTTTAGCCATCAATAGTCAACACAGAAAAGAATCATGCTGACAGTCTTTCTGACATGGACTACGGGGGATGAAATCGGAATAGACGAGTGCGGTAAGATGCCACGCTAAGGCATGTTCATGTTTTCCTCCTTCTTGGCGATTTCTGCTCGTTCAGAGGTAGACACTCGACGCGGATGATGTTGAATAGGAACTTCTGAGCCGGTGGCCATCCTGTGCTGAATCAAAGGAGTGCGGCCCAGCTCACTGGGTGGCATGGCCACGCAGTCATGGAATTTCGGTAGAAGTGCTTGAATCTCATCTTTCTGTGAAGGAGTCAAGTTGAGGCCAAAGTTGAATTCATTTCACTTTAAGGGAGAAGCACTTGGTGTTGAAGGTCTTAAGGCTGTAGTACAGCTATGATGGACGGTGCTGTAAGGTATAGACAAGTGCCGAGAACGGTGTCTGACGGAAGGTGACTTTCAGAGAGGTCAAAGATGAGCACGGCAAAAGTTTGGCCCTAAAATTGATGGAGGGCCCTATTCAACGCGAGCTCAGCTGCAGGCCGGGAAGAAACGGTGCTCTTTACAATGATGTCCACGTCGACAGAGACAGAGTAATTGGCATGGCTGTGAAGTGAACAAACGCAGCAGACGACAATGGTATGTTGACGTAGGTTGTGTAATCACAGGATGCAAAAGCGGGTACGATTTTTCAATATCACGTTCCTTCTTTCTCTGGGTACGCACGGCCGTACACATGTTCATTGTTAGAGTACCAAGCAGCGGGACCCCAATAACCCGTCACTGCTCTCGCAGACGTGATTCGAATGGAAATGAGGCAGGTGGTCACCCCACTCGCACCAACAAGGCCTGAGACCCCTGAACTGACTTAAACGGCGCCCTGCGATATCCCGCACGACACGCTCCTGATTCCAGTATGCGGACAATGGACCAGGCTAGCCATAGATTACAGGGCCCTTCTTCGACTTCGCCACCCACCTCAAGGTTCCTGAGTGCACCAACATATACGTCCGGATCCCGACAGAACGCCACAAAGGCAAGCGTGTGGTGCACTTGGATAACCATCCACTCTTCTTCCACTTCGGCGAAGGGGTCACGTCTACCGCGATTGTCAATACCGCCAAATTGGTCTCCTACAGCTTGAAGAGTCGAGAGGCACAGCTGAAGGACCATAGCGAAACATTTTTTTTTTTCTGGGGAGGGTTCACAGCTAGCTAGTGGGTTGGCGGGGGAAATAGGTATCGGCTTTTCTCTTTGACGTGACCATTGGCGGTAACTGTGTCTGCATGTTACCATTTAAATGATCCTTTTTCTAGTGGAGATTAAGGTAGTGACAGAATCCATTGAGATCTGTGTCAGCTTGTACAAGTATGACTACCACGTAGCATTATTCCCGTCGCCGAGCCAACTTCAAACGTTTGCGGTCCACATTCCTGCCAAAAATATCACAATGCGCTGAACCCTTGACAAACAGCGTGACACATTTTTCCGTATGCAGGCATTTATCACTGTAAATTCACCCAGGAATAATATTGCCATAGTAGCATCGCTTAGTTTAAAATCCAAGTCAGCGAGAAGCGACGAAAAGAAAGGTGCCAAGTCGCGGGGTGTCTGTTGTAAGTCCCCGCCGAGGCCACGCCACAGTACAACAGCGATCCGAAGCACGAGACGAGCAAACCGAGCAATGGCAATGCTGCAGGAAGGAGGCGCACCTTCCTCACAATCACGCCCGCTGTATTTGTACAGGATGATCCTAGTGACCTCTCTTTCATTCTTATAAAAGGTGCTCTGTCATTCCTGTATTTGAAGAAGGTGTGTTGTCTCTGTCGTTAAATCGGACACGAAGAAAATTCCTGGAATTGACTACCCAAGATACCCAACAACTTTCTGATCAGGTACGCTGAATGGTGCTCCAAGTACTTATGCCTAAATTATTAAAATAATCGCTATCAGGAACTCAATTACCCACAGATTTCAAGTACAGTGAAATTATTCCGATACCGAAAGGTGGGGACTCGTGCCAAGCAACTTGTGACAGACCAATATCCCCACTGTGATCTTTTTCAAAGATACTAGAGCACATATTCCTCTCGCATATATTGTCATTTCTGGAAAAGGACAACGCCATTGATAGTAGGCAAGATGGTTTTTGGCAAAGGTCGATCTGCTGTGGCGGCACTCCTTGAAACGGTGCTTGAGTTAGCGGCTGCTATTGATACTCGCTCTCAAAAAGACGTGAATTTTCTGGACTTCCAAAAGCCTTTGGGTTGTGTTCCGTATTCAAAACTGATAATAAATGTTAGGACAATACTAAAGAATACTGCCTTGCGTCATAGATAGAGGCGTAATTGCACCACAGACAGCAATGTGTTTCAATTGATAATGTTTGCTCAACTCCTGCTGCTGTCGGGTTGGGCGTTCCGAAAGGCTCGGTGTGGGGCCATTATTCTTCGTTATAGCTCTAAATGACATATATATCAATTAGCGGTCAAAATTAAACTATTAGGAGATGACTACGCTATATATCACAGAATTGACAACCTTCATGAACACTTCCAACTAAAACAAGCTCTGCAGCACGTTGAATATTAGAGTGGAACCTGGCAAATAAAAATTAACCCCCGAAAAACATTTCTCATTAGGACAACTAAAACAATTTGCCTCTACAATATGGCAGAGCCCAAATGACGTTATCTTACCCCGAGTAAAATCTCTCAAATACCTAGGTGTGATACTGACATCGTGGAACGAGCACGTTTGTTACATTAAAAAAAAACAGTAAGTGAACTAGAATGCCTTTGGCTAACTTTGCGGCAAGCTCCTCAAGATATAAAGCTATTAGCCTATAAAACGTTCATCCGACCAATCATCGAATACGCATCGATATAGTATGCTACCCTGACACGAAAAAGAACGTCGTCCAATTGCGGAAATGCTACGGCAGTGATACGAGAATTGCCATAATAATTGAATGGAATATGGTAGGTGTTGGTGACATTTCTCCTGTACAACCGAGACTATCACGTCACACAGTCTGTTTAGATATGGAAACAAGGACAAGAATAGACAATATAGTCTTTATTTATTTATAGATGTAGTTGTAACAGCTCAAGGAGAGCTGTTACAAACGCGAACCATGCTAAGTAAAAATACATAACAAATTTAAAGAGTAATGAAACATTAAACGTCTAAACGCCGTGGCCACCTTATTGAAGAGTTGGAGTTCATCGGCCTTTCTGTGCAGGGAGCCAGTGGCCTTCACCATAACCAACACCATAACAAACACTGCAGCTTCGGCTAAGCCAGCTTAGGAATTTTGTCTTCTAGGCTGGCCGATCCAGTCTTCGCCGTCGTCTGCATTTTCTCACTCCGATAGTGTGTTAACACATGACTATCGGACACATGCTACATGTGATACATGCTGCATTTATGACATCACGTGGACACAGCTAGGCGACTGCAGATGCTGATGACGCAGGCGGCGCTGGTCACGAAGCTGCTGCGTGAATGCTCTGCGGTCGTACAGCGTTGCCCACGCAGCAGAAAGAGTGTTGGGGGTCCACTGCAACAGGAAAGTAAACCGATGATAATGCTGGTCGTTAAAAGGATGGAAAAAAAAAGAAACAACAACCCGTAGTGAACTGAAATACCATTGAGCCATGCCTTTGAGTTTAAAAAAATATACATTTACAAGCACAATTTCAAGGACAAACTCGATTTTGTTAGGCAAACCTTTCGATCATTGCGGAGAACGAAGGTACAACAGGCAATTTAGCTATGAAATATGAACCATTTCCACAATTACATCTCATGCTGTGTGATAACCTTCCTGCCATTCGCGTTCTTTTTGTACGAAATTACCACCTCACCAACCACAGTAGGAAAACTCACGGACACTGTTACGTAGATACCGAGCAAAATTCAAATATAAAAAGGAGCACTGTCACACATGCTTATCAGGGAAAAGTCGAACATGCCACCTGCACGTTTGGTCAGTGAATAAATCACGCAGTTTGGTGAACGCTGATGCCGCGATTGAATACGTAATAAGTATATTTTACCACTTTAACACTTAATTGCATAACTCATTACACTCATCTTTTCAATCATGGGTAGCAATCAGACGCACCATGTTCAATTGTCTTTAGCTATAGATATATATGTGCCTGTTTTCCCAGATGGTTTTTTGGTGTTTCGTCATTGTGAAGCAACACCATAGAAAAGTGAAAAGCAGTGTGAATTTCGCAATTATACATGTATATAAAGACCCCTTATATTGGTAATTATACGACCAGAAAGTAATTTGTAATATTATAGATAGAATAAAAGGTCACAGAAGCTTGTACAAGTTTTCGTAAAGCACGTCTTGAAAAAACAGTGTTAGTACCGTCGGTATATTTCTTTACACAAATAGCTAACCGGTAACATGGGCAATCGCAGGGAACTGTGGGATACGGCGGCTTCCTGTTCGATGCACCACGCAGGTTAGCAGCGGCACGCGAGCATTTTTGTACAGCTCCGTTGAAAAAAACACCTCTCTATGCATTGTCAGTGCTTTTGAAGTTGTTGTTTTTTTTTGTTTTTTTGCTGTTTTTTTTTGCTAACTATGACAGTAACGATGACAGCACACTTTAAGATGTATCTTTAGTCAAAGCCAGATGCTTTTTTAAACGTTGATTTTGTTCACGCTGCTGGCGCGGCGGCACATAAAAAATACAGTCATACATACATGGCGCCGAATAATCGAAACCCAGCGCTTTTTAACGCACTTCTTCCTTTCGGTGCCGTCTTGGCGCACAGTTTCACCAAGATAACGAAAATGAACTTGTCCAGTGCTTCGTGTGAAAAGTACTCTGGATTGAAGCTTTTGCGTTTTTTCTGTCATATATACATATATATGTGTGTGCGACGGCCGGCTCTCATCTCGTATCGCAAGCCAATTTCACTCGCGCGTTCCCATAATATCTTTGCTAGGCGTTTAGGCGACAATTTATTTCTCAATATAATATTCGCAGCAAATTCATGCGTGAGCTTTTTTCTTATGTGGAATTTACAGGTCTCTGTGATAAAATAGTTTTCGCACACTCTAGCTTCAACGTTCTGTACTCAAAGGCTACTTGTCACTGTGGCTCTCTTCCCAGCCGTGGCCTACCTCACTTTTCTTTATTCGTTCCGCGGAAATCGATACACGCTGTTTGCCTTTCACACTCGAGTTTGAGCAGCCAACGGGTGAACAACCAACCATGGTTTATAGGGACGAAGATAAACAGACGATCTTGCGCGCGCATCCCGAATAATCTTAGGCTTGCAGCGAAGGGGTTCGCCGTCGTCTACTCTTCTCGAACTGTAAGCCGGAAGCAGACGGTGCATCCCACAATTCCTCGCTCTTTTACTGGTCACCTATTTGTAGAGGTTGCCTCGAGCATTCTAGAACATGCTGTATACAACCTTTACAAGGTAGTTATCAATCAACCATAGCAGTAGGTTGGTCTGTCTTTTTTTTTGTTGTGGTTGTTAAACGTCCTAAATTGAATTAAAAGACATTCGAATTTTATATAGTGGTTTTTCGAATTCTCAGTGAATAATAGAAGCTGCCCAGAATACGGAAAGCGTCAGACAGTATTATTTTGACGCGATAGAAAGAGACATACTTTGCGCGACGTATAACCTTATGTGAGCCAAATCACGTTCACGTGGCTATTACAACTCTTTGCACGGTCGGTATGTGCGGAAACTGCCAACTCACCTTTCAGCGCTGGGAGCCTTTGCAGTGTCGCCGCCATTCCCGACGGTGCCAGAAGAGCGGTGGGACAACGAAGCTGCGAGGACAGAGCACCAATACCAAGGCCTGGCACCACTTGAGTCTCCAGCAAAGAGTAGCGGTATGGCAGGCTGGTCCTCTTCTTCCGAGTCCAGAAACCCATCGGAGATGACAGCATGCTGCTCAAACTTGCACCGGGAAACCTGGCGAGGTGTGCCCTTGCAACGACGAAAGAAGACTTTGTTCACAGATGAAGGCGCCTTGAGCGTCAAGGCGGGCGGCTCCGCGTTCTCGCAGCCGGTAGAAGCCGAGTCGTTACTGATGCCTTCGATATCGGTTCTTTCTGATTCAAAGAGAGCTGAATGAGCTTGGCGAAGTTGCAGGATAAAACCTCTGACACGCGTCGTCATCTCGTGCACGATCGAATGAGGAACTGCGCTTCTTCTTCTTCTTCTTTTACTTTGACGAGAGCCTCTCGCGCCACCGACCAGCGTAATTTTTGATAACAATGATGTTAGTGAACACACAGCAACATATGGCGTAACCGCTAGATCATGTACCATTTTCATACATGATTTACGATTCGTGTTTTTTTTTGTTTTACTGAAACACCGTTGGATGTTTTTTAAATATATAACCAACTATCTTAAAGATCCTATTGCCCGGTTTTCGGCCGACGATCCCCCCTGTCGACGATTTCCAGCGATGGAAGAAGATCGTAATGATCATTATCATCATAAGACGCGCAGTGGGAGACTGTAACAAAACATGGCCCATAGACGTTTCACACAGAAATATTCCTAATTAAATTTCCGGTAGATCCCACGTATTTCGGGGAGCAATTTAATCAGGCGCTTTCAGCGAGTGGCTGGTACGCCGCATAATGAGCCCAGCCTTGGACCTCCATGCAAAACTGAGAGGCTAAACTGTGGCACATTTACGCATGACGTTACTATATTATTGATAGCCTCGGCCACCAACCTTGGCCCTTCGAGCAGGCCCACGCTGGGGTGGTGAGGCAAGGGCTCGACGACCTCGTATGACAGCATAGGTCTGGTCGCGAAAGCTTTGCATGATTATCAATAATTTTGTTACCAACTCAACACCATTTGAATTTTGCGTTTATGTGTGGCCTTCACGCCTTAGCGGGCACTATTCCCAGCATACTACTCTTTAAACCGAAAATGACTCCAACAGGCAATTAAACCAGTGAAAACAACATTAGTTTAAGTCTTTAAACTATTGTTTAGCAATTGGAATGAAAATAAATTTCAATTGATTTCATGTGAACGAGACATGTCCCTTTTTATCTCGAAGTGTTTGAACCACTAACTTAGAGATTATGTTCTCAATCTATACGATTTCACTACGGCGGAGGCATCCCCTCGTTGAGTATTTTTGTGCACGTGGTTTTTACTTATCAGGATGGTGTTGGGAATGTTTTTTGGGAAAACTAGGGCCATTTAAACAACAAGTGAAAGGTAATTCGAAAACACACAGTGCTTCATCTCGACGCACGTTACAAGGTCTTGGTGTTTAGAAATGGTAAGATGACAGCTATGTCTTATTTAGTTTGTGCATCTGCGTATGAAGAATACAGCCCTGAATTCGAGCGCCGTCATGCTCTTGTTTCCCTTGAGGGGATTATGGGGTTGATGAAAAGGAAGCGCGTGTTCAAGGAGCGGTAGAGATTCATGAATGAGCGAGTCTGAACTGTTCATCGCAGCTGAGATTAGCCATAGGGATGTACTGTTGGGTGACCAAAATTTAAATAGGCGACCAAAATTTAACGCTTCACGTTAAGAAAAGCAGTAGGTCCAACAACTCCTGTGAAGAACACAGACATTAGGGCAGCTTCCATAGTGGTTCAAAGGAAGTGCGGAAATTGGCAGCCTGAGTTGTTTCTTTTCGATTTTATTTATCTTTCCCCTCTTGATCTTTCTGGTACTAACTTCCAGTTACGTTGGTGTTTTTTTTTTTCGTTAATTGTGTTCACCATTTTTTCTGTCACTTGTTCTGTTTTTCGCTTGCTTCCTCAGTCAATTTTCATACGTGGTTTATGTTGTCGTTGATTGATATGTGAAGTTTATTATCCCGAAACCATCATGTGATTTTTAGAGACGCCATATAAGAGGGCTCGGGAAATTTTGAGCACATGTGGTTCCATAACGTGCACCCAAATCTGAGTACGTGGGCCTACAGCCTTTTTGCCTCCATCAAAAATGCAGCCCCCGTGGCCGCAATTCGATTGCACGCCCTGCGGGTCAGCAGCCGAGTAGCTTAGCCACTAGACCATCGCAACGGGGCAACGCGGCTGCGTTAATGTCATGATCTAGCAACTTGACGAGTTAAAGATGACCTCCTTTAGCGCGAGCGTGAGTGCAATGTGCTTCCGGTTGCTTTGCTATACGTTGTGTTGCCTGCGTTGCGCCAAGTGACGACGAAAGCATACGACTGGCTGGTCCACTAAAGTGTTTCACACTTAATGAAGCTTCGCTCTTTAAAGAGTGGCTCGGCGAAACGTGCTTTCAAGAACCATCTTTGACAAAACTCCTTGCATATAGTCTGGACGGCATTGTGTACTTACCTAGTGTGGGTACGGCCGAATGGACTTGGGGTAGCCAAAGCATTGCCCACTGGTCATGAAGTAGTGTCCGTTAAAGCATCATAATGCCGGACGCTGTCGTCGTTTTTCGCAAAACAGGAAAAACCAAGATTAATAATTTAAAAAAAGTGGAAGAAAACGAGAAATATAAGCAGAGAGAAGGAAAGGGTAAATGTAAGAAAAATACAAATACTATAAATGAAGAAAGAAAATATAGAAATTACTAAAAAAAACAAAAGGAAAGAAATTACCAAATAGAAAGAAACATGAAAAGAAATGAAGCTGCGTCATTTCTGAAGGCTTGGCGCAATCCATGGTGCAAGCGTTGCTTATTTTTTTACTAGGATTCCCCAGCTGTCGCAGGCCCTGTGAATTATACCACATGATTCAAGAATTGTTATGTGTAAACGATAACGTAGAGTTAGGCGCGAAACCTGGTGAAAATGGGCTCCTATCGTAGCGGAAAATTCCAAACACGGGCGCACCCATATTCGATTGTCGGATAGCAAAATCACGGCTCACACAAAGAATTGTGTGCTACGGCGCCCGTCTGCGCAGACTTCCAGTTCGAGATGCCGTGCCTCCATGGTACATTCTTGCCAGGTCCATCGATTCCTGCGTGTTCTATGCAACACTGTCGGTGCCCTTTTCTCACAAATGGCTGAATAATACTTTGGAGAGTTATGCAGATTAGTTTATAACAAATGCAATCAACACGAGATAGTTATAATCATGCGAGCTGTTGTTTCTTCATTTAGGCAGAATGCACCTATGGACACATGCTTGTTGTTTTGCTGCGAAGAATTTTATACGCATATTTCGTCACATTCAATGATTTTCTGCATATTATAGCATCACGAATTATCTGCCCATTTGTTTTTATGCTGCTTACCCGTAAAATATTTATTTGCTTTTCTGTTACGAAGACACTATCGCGTGTTTGATATAGTCAACTGTTTCTTACTCTGAAAAGAAAACGCGCTGGTAGTTTTTTGGCGTTTTTTACGCATTTCCATCTTCATATACGTCAGATCTCGTTATATCACGCACTCAAACGTTGTGTTTAATTATATGCAAAATTCCGCGCACACAACACATAACGCAGCATATCGGCAGTTTACGCTTGCATGTCTGACACAGTTAAGGACACCATACTAGGCTACTCGTTGCTTCAAAAGCTACTCTGATCGTTTTACGTCCCAGGTTACCATTAACAGAGCGACCATTTCGTCCCGTGGGCCTTTTCTTGCTCAGTGGTTTCCATAAATTTGAAACAGTACGCGTACTTCTACTGTGTTCATCAAACGAATGTCGACATTCGACAGCAGGTGTCCATAAGTACGTGTGAAAGATTTTGAAGTGGTCACCATTTGAGCTCGAAATTAGTAAATCAAGGTTGTTCTGAAAAACTTTACTGCATGAATCTAAGCATAATCAAATGCTTCGTTCGAAGCGCGCCTGTTATCGTTCTTTGCGTTTGCCCATTTCCAAATCTCGTTTCGTTCTCTGAATTGCGCGAAATGTCATCTATCCATGTGAAAATTAAACATGAAAAGAAGAGAACACAAGCGGCTACAAATGTGTCAATGAATTACAAATGTCGCCTTCTCTGTTACGCTGCGTAGCTGAGATCTTGAAGCGGCGAAGGGATATGCCTCGAACAGCAAGTACGGCTGCAGAAGACGCCCAATTTTGCTATCCACATATTGAAATCAGTGTGTTTCGTATTCAAAACTGATAATAATGTTAGGACAATGCTAAATAATACTGCTTTGTGTCATAGATAGAGGCACGGAGACAGCAATGTGTTTCAATTGATAATGTTTGCTCAACGCCTGAAGCTCTCGGGTTCGGCGTTCCACAAGGCTTGGCGTTAGGGCCATTATTTTTTCCTTATACCTATAAAGCACACATAGATAAAATAGCGGTCAAAATATTGTTAGGAGATTACTACGTCATTTATCACAAAATTGACAACCTTTTCGCCAACTGAAACAAGCTCTTCAGGACGTTATATATTGGTTTGAAAACTTGAAAACGAGAATTAACCCCCAAACGACGGTTCTCATGAGGATAATTAGAAATATTTGCCGCTACAACATAGCTACAGCTTAAATGAAAGCACCTTATCTGAAGTAAAATCTCTCAAATACCTTGGTGTCTAACTGACATCAGATCTCCGGTGGAATGAGCACGTTTCTTACATAAAAAAAAAGCAGCAAGTGAACAAGGATTCCTTAGGTGAACTTACCGGCAAGATCCTCAAGGTGTGAAGATATCAGGCTATAGAACCTTTATTCGACCAATCATCGAACACGCATTGACATAGTATGGGACCCTGACACGAAACGAACGTCGTCGAATTGGAAAGTGATCAAAGAAAACGATGAAAATACAGCTGGAGGACATCGGTATGCAGGCTAGTCGAAAGGGCTGAACTAGGATCCCTGGAATTGCGACGTTCAACGGAAAGAGTGCGGTACTGATACAGAAATTTCCCTATTAATTGAATGGAATTTGAAAGGTGTTGGTGACATTTCTCCAGCACAAGCGAGGTTATCACGTCACACACAGAGTGTGTTCAGATATGAAAACAACGGCAAGAATAAACAATAGAATCGTTATTTATTTATGAATGTAGTTGTAACAGCTCAAGGAGAGCTGTTACAAACGCGAACCATGGTAAGTAAAAATATATAACAACTATAAAGAGTAATGAAAAATTGAAGGTATAAACGCCATGGCCACTATACTGAGAAGTTACAGTTCATCGGCCTCGTTGTGCAGTGAGCCAGTGGCCTTCACCATAACAAACACCATAATAAACAATGGAGCTTCGGCTAAACAGGCTTAGGAATTTTGTCTTCCAGGCTGGCCAATCTGCTCGTTCTGCTCTCTTCGGTGTCGTCTGCTTTTTCTCGCTGCTGTAATCATCTTAACGCGAACGTACGCCGCTGCTACTTTTATGGCATCCCGTGGACACAGCTGGGCAGCTGCAGATGCTGATGACGCAGGTGGCGCTGGTCACGAAGCGGCTGCGTGCAATGCTCTGCGGTCGCACAGCGTGGCCCACGGAGCAGAAAGAGTGCAGGGGGTCCACTGCAACAGGAAAGTAAATTCATAATTATTCTGGTCCTTGAAAGGATAGAAAAAATAAAGGACAATCTGTAGTGAACTGAAATGCCATTGAGCCATGCCTTTGAGTTTTAAAAATATATACAATGAAAAGCACAATTTCATGGACAAACTCGATTATATAAGGCAAACCTATCCATCATGGCGGAGAAAGAAGGTAGAACAGGCAATTTAGCTATAAAATATAACTCATTTCCCCAATTACATCTCATGCTGTGTGATCAACTTGCTGCCACTCGCATTCTTTCTCTCCGAAATTACCACCTCACCAACCACAGTAGGAAAACTCACGGAATCTGTTACGAAGATACGTGGCAAAATTAGAATAAAGAAAGGAGCACTGTCAGACATGATTATCAAGAAAAAATCAATTATGACACCTGCACGTTTCCACAGCAATTATATCACGCAATTTGGTGAACGCTTATGCCAGGAATAAATAATTCTGAAGTCTATTTGACCACACTGCTGCTTAATTGCATCATTCGTTACACTTATCTTTTTTATCATGTATAGCAATCTAATGCACCATGTTTTATTTTCTTTAGCTCAGTCCCTTTATTCCAAATGGTTTTTGCGGCGTTTCGTTTTTTGTGAATCAGCACCATGAAAAGGTAAACAGGGGTGCAAATTCCGCAATTATACATCTCTATAAAGACCAAATATATTGTTAAATATGCAACTCCAAAGTAATTCATTTTAATATAGAGAAAATAATAGGTTACAGCAGCATGCACAAGTTTGCGTAAACACGTGTTGAAAAAACAGTGTTAGTTTTGTCGGTATATTTCTTTGCCCAATTTTGTAGAGGTTGCCTCGTGTTATCCAGAACATGCTATACACTACATTTACAAGGTAGTTACTAAGCAAGCATATCAGTAGGTTACTCTGTTTTTTTGTTGTTGTTGTTGTTAAGCGTCCTAAAATAGGTTTGAAGACATTCGCATTAGATACAGTGGTTTTCTTAATTCTTAGTGAATAATAGAAGCTGCCTAGAATACGGAAAGCGCAAGACAGTATTATTTTGATGCGAGAGAAAGAGAGATACTTTGCACGACGCATCACGCTATCTGGGTGAGCCAAATCACGTTCACGTGGCTATTACAACTGTTTGCACGGTCGGTATGTGCGAAAACAGCCAACTCACCCTTCACCGTTGGGAGCCTTTGCAGTGTCGCCGCCATTCCTGACGGTGCCAGAAGAGCGGTGGGACAACAAAGATGCGAGGACGGAGCACCAATACCAAGGCCTGGCACCGCTTGAGTCTCCAGCAAAGGGTAGTGGTATGGCAGGCTGGTCCTCTTCTGCCGAGTCCAGAAACCCGTCGAAAAACGCAGCATGCTGCTCAAACTTCCACCGGGAAACCTGGTGAGGTGTGCCCTTGCAACGACGAAAGAAGACTTTGTTCACAGATGAAGGCGCCTTGATCGTCAAGGCGGATGGCTCCGCGTTCACGCAGCCGGTAGAAGCAGAGTCGTCACTGATGCGTTCGATATTGGCTCCTAAAATTCACAGAGACGGGAATGAGGTTTGCCTAGTTGCAGGATAAAACCTCTAACATGCGTCGTTATCTCGTGCACGATCGAATGAAGAACTGCGCTTCTTCTTCTTCTTTTACTTCGACGAGAGCCTCTCGCGCCACCGACCAGCGTCACTTTTGATAACAATGATGTTAGTGAACACACAGCAACATATTGCGTAACCGCTAGTTCGTGTACCATTTTTATATATTATTTACGATTCGTGTTTTTTTTGTTTCACTGAAACACCATTGGATGCTTTTAAATACATAACAAACTAACTTAAAGATCCCACCAACCGGTTCTTTGTGGAAGACCCCCCGGCGGCGAGTGCCAGCAATGGAAGAAGATCATCATCATCATCATCATAAGACCCGCAGTGGCTGACTGTAACGAAACATAGCCCATAGACGTTTCGCTCAGAAATATTCCTAATAATTAAATTTCCGGCAGAACCCCTGTATTTCAGGGAGCAACCTAATGAGGCGCACTCAGCGCGTGGCTGATACGCCGCATAATGAGCTGAGCCCTGGTCCTCCATGCAAAACTGAGAGGCTAAACTGGCGGCGAGTGTAGCACACTCTTTATTAGCCTGTTCTGGCGTCCTGTAGCACGTGAACTTATCACACGCTGGCTGCTGACCAATAGTCCCTCGTATGCAACCTAAAGGCACACTCTCCGCCATGGCTACTGGTGGCGCTGACTGACACTCCCACGTTTAAATACACAAATATACCCAGTAAAGTGGCTGGGGGAATGACCGTTGTGGCCGCCTACATGGATACGTCAAATTACTCAAGGCCCTCAATCCCCATTGGCATCGCCGCAGCCGGGATTCAATTTTGTGAACTGTGGGTCAGCAGCCGAATACCTTAGCGATCAGACCACCACGGCGGGGCATAGTTGAAATCAAGAGGAGAAAATGGACATGGGCCGGGCATGTAGCGCGTAGGCAAGATAAGCGTGTGTGATAAGGGTAACTGACTGAATTCTCAGTGAAGGCAAGTGGATTAGGGGGAGACAGAAAGTGAAATGGACAGATAAGATTAGGAAGTTGACGGGTACAAAGTGGCAGCAGCAACTACTGGCGTAAAATTGGAGAGGCCTTTGTGCTGTGGGAGAGCTAGTCAGGCTAATATATATATATATATATATATGTGTGTGTGTGTGTGTGTGTGTGTGTGTGTGTGTGTGTGTGTGTGTGTGTGTGTGTGTGTGTGTGTGTGTGATTGTGTACGTGTGTGTCTGAGTGTATGTGTTTGTGTGTGTGTAAATATTCTAGGCCCATGTGCTCAGATTTGGGTGTGTGTTCAAGAACCCCAGGTAGTCGAAATTTCCCGAGCCCTCCACTACGGCTTCTTCGATAATCATATGGAGGTTTTGGGTCGTTAAACCCCACATGCCCCACAGGCCAGACCCTGGCTGATACGTCGAGATAAACCACGTTGTGACTGCTCACGGAGGATCTACTCGACTACTTGCAACGCTACGGCCACTCAACCACCATGCCTGCATATATATATATATATATATATATATATATATATATATATATATATATATATATATATATATATATATATATATATATATATATATATATATATATATATATATATATATATATATATATATATATATATATATATATATATATTGATTGATTGATTGATTTGTGGGGTTTAACGTCCCAAAACCACCATATGATTATGAGAGACGCCGTAGTGGAGGGCTCCGGAAATTTTGACCACCTGGGGTTCTTTAACGTGAAACCAAATCTGAGCACACGGGCCTAATATATATATATATATATATGTATATATATATATATATATATATGTATGTATGTATATATATAAGTATGTATATATATATATATATATATATATATATATATATATATATATATATATATATATATATATATATATATATATATATATATATATATATATACGTTGCAGTGCTATACTCTGTTTCGCCACTTTGGTTCAGCCGCATCAAAGGTACAACGTCTAAGAAACGCACTGAAACGTAGGACCAAATTCGATGGCTGGTTTGTCTTAGATTGGCGCTTGTTTGTTGCGTGTTTCGCCACATAAATAAGCGATATGTTTTGCTTCATCCGATCTATTTGCTACGCATATGATTATTTGTGTGAGTTACCGGCAGAAACTAACACCTCCTTGAAAAACTATCCCTGGAACGTCGCTTTCTTTTCAATTGGGAGCCTCCTTCCAGCACGCAATCTCGGAGGCCATGCATCCTGCCTTCTGTTGCGACCGGCCACCGCGTGAGACCGCTCGCCTCCGTACCACTCAGTCACGTGACATAACCGTACCGTTCTGTCACGTGACATCACAGCTGCTCAGAGGCAACTGTATGAGCATTGCTGTGTTCGCAGGGGGCGGCCGTTGGAGATGCTCGCCTTCGTACCGAAGGAGGATGGTAAAATCAGAGGATGAGGCAGCGCGTTCGCTGCTCACGTTCCAGGCATAATTTTTAGGGGCGAAGCTCCTTAGGGCGTGGGCTGTGCGTCCCCTGTAGCCTGTATGTAGCCACCTCTAGTTTAGTTCTTGCAGTGTTCACTAGATGGCGGTACCGTCCCCTGTATGTAGCCACCTCTAGGTCAGTTCTTGCAGTGTTCACTAGATGGCGGTACCGTCTCCTGTATGTAGCCACCTCTCGTTTAGTTCTTGTAGTGTTTACTAGATGGTGGTACTTGTAGCTGATGATGAAAAGATGCAAGATGTTATAAACTAGAAAGCGGTACTTGTAGTTGATGAAAGACGCGAGATCTTATAAAATAGGAATGATGTCACATATGGCGCGTGTCATTGGTTGAAGGCAATCGTTCGATTTAGTGCGGCGACGTACGCTAGGGGGAGCGTTGTAATAAAATCCGTTCGCTGTTGGCGCGCGCTCGGAGTCGCCGGATGGATAAGGCTGCACAGCGGAGAGAGCCAAGGCGGCAGCAGCGCGCGCTCGCAGACAGAATCCCGATGTGCGAGCGCGCGAGGCAAGGGACATCGTAAGCCATCCATCGTCTAAGAACAAATAAAAGTTGATTTGTGTATATACACACACAGCGTTTCTCACGTCTTTACATGATAATCGACTGGGCGAATCACACGGAAGATTCACAGTTCACCGATGAATCCCTCCGGAGCTTCGCCCATTCATCATCATTCACCCCGTGAATATGCCGTAATTTTTTTTAGGAGGCATTACAGAAACTATGGTTACAAATCAACATGGCAGCCCCCCCTGCAGAAGCGACCGCCCACTTCGATCCGAAACTGCTCGTGCTAAACGTCTACAGCGCTGACAGCAACAAATTAATGGTAAAATCAGCCATCGATTTGTTTCATCTTGCTCTGAGAATGAAGATTCAGGTACGTTTGGTTGTTATTAGCGAGATATGCTGCTTGCGTAGCCGTAGCTGTTAAGCTTAAGGCGCCGAGACCAGGGCTTGGGCTGTATCGCCAGACCAAGAACTCTGCGCATGTTGAAGTATGGGACATGTAACTGCGCACAGCGTTTCGCGTGCGTCGGATGCTCCCTCGGTGAAAAAAAAAAGGTAGAATGGAAGCATTTCTGCGAGAAATCAGAGAAAATGCTACGACAGGGAAGCAGTCGTGTCAAAGCCACGGACAGCGTCCTAGAGCTACAAAATGAAGTTATCCGCTGGCATGAGCATCTATCGATCTTCGGTGGAGACTCAAATCATATTGTTAAGACGCCAAACTTTATGAAGTGTAGGCGTGATGGCCCGTTTGACAGTTTTACTTATGTCAAAGAGTTAATAAAACACTCATGTTACATACAATGATCGTGCAAGTACAATTAGGCGAGCAGACGCCATGGAGATAGTGAGGGATGACACGGCGCGGATCAATATATGTGGAGGGACTAATCACCTTTTCTACTGGCTGGGGGCCCTGAAACCTTTTTAGTGCTGAAAGGAACTACTGAAAAAGAGTAAACTGTGCAATCGAAAATTGACGGCCAACTATAGCAGAAAGCGAACGATATACATCAGTTTCTTAATTTCTATGGTAGTCATGCTAAACAATGCAAAACCAGTATTTTATACAGTCAGGCCATTCGGTTTAAACGCATCTGTTTCGATAGTATGAATTCGCAAGCGACAGCGAAGACCTTCGAGATACACTTTACAACGCAAGGCTATCCGACCGAAATCATTGAAGACACCGTCAAAAAGGCTGACATCATCGATAGTTAAGTGTTGTTCAAAAGCAAAAAAAACAATCAACAAACTCTTCGCGTACGGTGTTCTCCTCATCCTTATGCATTCACCTTCGGTTCCTTATGTGGCCAATATTCTTAAAGCATCAGCATCACAACCTCTTGCAAAAAAGTGATCGCTTAGAATACATTTTTTCGTAACCATCAAGGAAATTTTACCGCAGATAACGCAATCTACACACAGAATCGAAAATTACCAATTGGTCCAACCACAATGGTTGTCATCCTTCGAAGAAACCCTGCGTCAAAGTCCAACACATGTCAAGTTCCCATACAGCCACTAGCATCACCTATAATTTCTTCTGAACAATCAACGGTGACTTCACTTGCGACAGCGCTAATGTTATCTACATGTTTCAGTGCTCAACTTGCCACAAGCAGTACATTTGGTGAAGCGAAACACCATTCAGGTACGTTTTAACAATTAGAGTCCATGCCTCTGACCTTCCTGATGTTGCACTGTCAAAACATGTCCAGGTACCAGGGCACTCTTTTAAAATGAACAAGGCCACAATACCACTTCAAACTCATCTAGGCTGAGAAGTTCGCGACTCCTATTTCATCAACAAGTCCACACTTTGCACTTGCACTCTGCCATCTGCGAAAGCGTCAAAAAGTTACTTTCCTTTCTGTAAAACAAATTAGTTCTGCAGAAACATGCAAGATGGCGGAAGGGTTAATAAAAAAGAGAATGTGGCGATGCCGATTATAAAGGAAAGACTGCAGGCATGATTTGATTGATTTATATTAGGGATTTAACGTCCCAAAACCACCATAATATTATGAGAGACACCGTAGGGGAGGGGGGCTCCGGAAATTTCGACCACCTGGGGTTCTTTAGCGTGTGCCCAAATCTGAGCACACGGGCCTACAACAATTCCGCCTCCATCGGAAATGCAGCCGCCGCAGCCGGGATGCGATCCCGCGACCTGCGGGTCAGCAGCCGAGTACCTTAGCCACTAGACCACCTCGGCGGTGCCAGGCATGGATAGAGGATGAGGGGGTGCTGGGGATACTGCAGAATGGGTTTCGAAAACACAGGATGTTGGAGGACAATCTCTTCTCACTAACGCAGTGCACCGATATAGCAGAAAAGGAACACAGGCCCCTGTGGCTAGCATTTTTTGATATCAAGGGAGCGTTCGATAGCGTGGTTCAAGAGGAATTGTGGGGAATACTGGACACACTAGGCCTGCAAGACGTAGTCACTAATCTTTTAAAGGATATCTATAAAGGTAACAAGGTAGTTATATAGTGAGGAAAACAGGTATCCAAGCCTGCAGAGGTAAAACGGGGGCTTAAGCAGGGGTTTCCCCTGTCACCCTTATTATTCATGATGTACCTACAAGGATTAGAGGCCAAATTAGAGGGAAGTAGACTGGGCTTCAACCTCTCCTTCCTCAAACAAGGAAAACTCATTGAACAGGCACTACCAGTATTGATGTACGCGGATGATATAGTGCTAATGGCCGACAACAAGGAAGATTTGCAGAGATTTGTGGACATCTGTGGTAATGAGGGAGATAGGTTAGATTTCAGATTAAGTAAGGAAAAATCAGCAGTCATGATTTTTAATGACAATGAAGGTAGTGAGCTTAGAATACAGGTGGTCACGCTAGAGATAACAGATAAAATCAAATATTTGGGCGTATGGATAAGCAATAGGGTCGAGTACCTAAGGGAACACAAAATATACGTGATGAGTAAAGGAAACAGGAATGCAGCGGTAATGAAAAACAGGGCACTGTAGAATTACAATAGGCATGATGTGTTGTGAGGAATATGGAAAGGGGTCTTGGTTCCTGGTCTGACGTTCGGCAATGCGGTCTTGTGTATGAGATCAGAATTTCAAGCAAGATTAGAAATTAAGCAATGTGGAATAGGTAGGCTTGCCTTAGGAGCTCACGGGAATACACCAAACCATGGAGTACAAGGTGATATGGGATGGGCATCATTTGAGGGCAGGAAAGCTAGCATCAAGATAAAATTTGAGAAGCGATTGCAAGAAATAGGGGAGGAGCGTTGGGTTAGGAAGGTATTCAGCTACTTGTGCATGAAGAATGCCGATACAAAATGGAACTACGAACCAGAAAATTGACGGGTAAATACTTAGAAAACAGCAGGGGGCACAACCGAAAATAATTATCGGTTAAGAACAAGGTGAAGGAAGCTGAGACCGATATGTGGAGAATTGGCATGATTAAGAAGTCCGCACTAGTGATCTATCGAACTTTTAAGCAAGAAATTGCCAAGAAAAAGATCTATGATAATACTCGGGGTAGTTCTCTAGTGTTTGAGGCAACGAGAGTATTGCGAACCAAGACATATCGGGCCAAATACGAAGGGAAGACACGGTATGCAGTGCGTGTAGAGAGGAAGAAGAAACTGCCGAACACTTCATAATGTTCTGTAAAGGGCTTCACTGAACATAATGTTCAGGTTGATGGCGCAGAGTTTTTCAAAGCACTGGTGTTTAGGGACAGAGAGGGCAAAATAGACGTTAAGCGGGTAGAATGAACTAGAAAGAGGTTATCTGATTGGTGGCTAAAGTCAAGGCACGAGTGAAAATTAAACCAGTCACCGCAAAGTACGAATCCTCAACCTCACTATAAAAAAAATCTAGTTTTTGGTTCATTAAGTATTATGGCTTGGTGGCGCTAGCCACCGCCCGATCTAAAGGGTACAGCCATATCCATCCATCCATACATACATACATACATCCATCCATCCAGAGAAGAAGACTACCACCCAGCCGGAAGTCTTCTTTCTTCTTTGTTTTCGTTTCTGTGGATTAATGCTCAATAAATTAATTCGCTAAATTCCACCCCCAATCGCCCACGTTACGTTCTTTCTTTTTTGTTTATTGATATTGTGTGCATGCATTTATTATATGTGGACATGCAGTAGTTTGTTTTTTACTTGACCTTGACGCTTCGATGACTATTGATCTTGGTTTACACTTACTTTATAGTATCTTGCTGTGTTCGTAACATGCGCCCATGATATTCGCTTAGACACTTATTTTTTCGTCACCTTTTGCGTGGCGCTTTCATAGCTTAAACAGTAGCTTGCATAGCTTTATAATTATAAGGCAGCAGTTAAAATCCCTGTAGCACTTATTTTACTGAATGGCTTTTTCGGGGGTCAGTCACCAGGTATTAATTAGTTTCTGGGTGTGTGCGTGTTTGATTTTTTGTTTTCTTTTTTTTTTTGCCACCCCGTGGGGGAGGCGCACGTACATTGAACACGCAAATTTGATGACTGTTGGGTGGCGAGAAAGGTAGTCAGTAGGCTTGTGCGAATATTCGAATGTTTCGAATATTTGAACGAATAGTTTAATACTCGAATTCGCTTCGATTCGAATTTAAGTCATCAAATATTTTCGACGTATTCATAATGAACAAATAGATGTTTATTATTCTGCATGTCACCGCCTCTGAAGGTGGTTTCGCTGCAATAGGAGAATGCTGAACCGTGAAAGCACATTTTCAAGGGAAATTTGCTTTGCCACGAAGCCCCCCTTCAAATTTAAAGGGGCCCTGCAACATATACTGAACATGGTCAGAAAATGCTGCCGATCGGTAGTCGAGGCTACCGAGAACACGCGAGGCAAATATAGCGCAGCACGCTTCTTGTTGGTCACAATAAATTTTCAAAGCTAATAATTGCTTTCTTTCCTCAGCAAATGACACCACAAGCTCAGAGATCACTTTTCACAGCCAAGAAGGAATATACGACTCTGGTCACAGCCATTGGCTTACTTGAGCATGGCGCGCCGTCGTTACCGAAACCGCCGCTGGAGGTCGCCGCTTGTCTGCGAGTACAAGTACGATCGCACTGAGAAGCCGCGTATTCGAAGGAAGAAAAAAAAGAGAGAGAGAGGTGCTCAAGCTCACAAGGTGCGAGTGACATTCTTTTTTTTCCGTGCTTTTCATCTCTGCTTAACTTCCAGCTATTTCATTGGGACAAGAAGAGAGAATGCAATTGCAGCGTGCAACAAACTTTTGGAACTCCGCTCGTACTGGACTGATACCAATACCTTTGCGGCGGTAAATTTGTGAGGCAACAAGCCCATTTACTGGCTCCACGGCTACTTGAAAAAGTGTTGCAGGGCCCCTTTGAAAAAACATGTTACCCTCAAATCAATTCTTTATTTTATTAGGCTTGTTATGACGGCGTATATAATCCAACTATAAAAAATTCTAAAATGTTAAGTATCTTATCACTCGCATTCTACTTAAACTACTGTTTAGACTTCCTTTAAACGAAAAAAAGGCATTTGCCTAGTGCCCCTATTTCAATTCAAATCAAATATTGTGCAGTTTAGGTCATAATAAATATTCTTTTTTTATATGTCATACCTCGAAATTATTCGATCAAAAGCACTATTCGTTTTACTTCGCTTTGAACCTAAAATTCACTACTCGCACAAGCCCAGTAGTCAGCGTCTTCATGGTGATGCCTATGCAATGGACAGTAGAAAAGTTGTAATCTTGCATTATGAGAGCCCAGCTGGCAAGCTTAGCATTGAAGTCTTCTTTGTTTGAAGCCAGCGAAGGGCGACGTTTTCGGTATCAACCGTGAAGGTTTTACCATAAACGCACCACTGAAATTCATTGACTGCCCAAAATACCGCCAAACACTCAAGTTCAGAGGCATATATAGTATCGGCTTTCTGGTTCACTTTGCCGGCGGCTAGCATAAGCGACTGGTCTGTCCTGCCCGTCCTCATTAACTTGCAGGGAAACATCTCCGAGGCCAAGACCACCATCTGCGTGTAGAATCATCGGGGCAATCTCGTCATAGTGTGCAAGCGTCTGTGGTGTTGGAGGGGCAGTATCTAATACGCGGAAGGCAGCTTATTGTTCAGGGCCCTATTTTCAGCGAAATTATTTCTTCACTGGCTCGTTTATTGGTGCCACGCTTGAAGAAATTCAGGGACAAAGAGTCTGAAATATGTCGTCATCATCATCATCAGCCTGACTACTTCTACTGCAGGACAAAGGCCTCTCCCATGTTCCGCCAGTTAACCCGGTCCTGTGCTTGCTGCTGCCAATTTATACCCGCGAACTTCTTGATCTCATCTGCCCACCTAACCTTCTGTCTCCCTCTAACCCGCTTCCCTTCTCTGAGAATCCAGATAGTTATCCTTAAAGACCAGCGGTTATCCTGTCTGCGCGCTACATGCCCGGCCCATGTCCATTTCCTCTTCTTTATTTCAACTATGATATCCTTAACCCTCGTTTGTCCCCTAATCCACTCTGCTCTCTTCTTGTCTCTTAAGGTTACACCTACCATTTTTTTTTCCATTGCTCGCTGCGTCGTCCTCAATTTAAGCTGAACCCTCTTTGCAAGTCTCCAGCTTTCTGTTCCGTAGCTAAGTACCGGCAAGATACAGCTGTTATATACCTTACTCTTGAGGGATAGTGGCAATCTACCTGTCATAATTTGAGAGTGCTTGCCGAATGTGCTCCACTCCATTCTGAAATATGTGGCGGAGCTCAAAAAACTTTTGAGCTGCTGAGCAGTGTTGGGAGACAGTGCACAGGCAATGGCTTGGAGATTCGTGGGATGGGGGCTGACGCCTTTGGCTCTGACTACGTCTCCCAAGAAAGTAACTTCCGAGAAGCTGAAGAATCACTTGGACTTCTTAATGCAAAGACGAGTGTCTTGGGGAGCACGAAAGAGTATTTTCAAATGCTTGAGGTGTTTGGAAAACGTGGGAGTGTACACAATGATGTCGTCTAGATAAACTAGAGCCGACAACCCCTTGAGATGCCCAAAAACCCTATTCATTATTCTCTGAAATGTAACAGGAGCGTTGGAGAGCCCAAACAGAAAGTAAACAAAATGGGATAGGCCGTCAGGAGTTATAAAGACGGTTTTTTCAGGATTATTCGGGTCCAGTTCCATCTGCCTATAGCCAGAAAAAAGATCCGGCGTAGTGAAAAATAGGCACCATGCAGGTGGTCAAGGGTGTTTGTCAAGAGGAGCAAGCGGGTACATGTCGGGTTTAGTGACACTTTTTAGCCATCAATAGTCAACACAGAAAAGAATCATGCTGACAGTCTTTCTGACATGGACTACGGGGGATGAAATCGGAATAGACGAGTGCGGTAAGATGCCACGCTAAGGCATGTTCATGTTTTCCTCCTTCTTGGCGATTTCTGCTCGTTCAGAGGTAGACACTCGACGCGGATGATGTTGAATAGGAACTTCTGAGCCGGTGGCCATCCTGTGCTGAATCAAAGGAGTGCGGCCCAGCTCACTGGGTGGCATGGCCACGCAGTCATGGAATTTCGGTAGAAGTGCTTGAATCTCATCTTTCTGTGAAGGAGTCAAGTTGAGGCCAAAGTTGAATTCATTTCACTTTAAGGGAGAAGCACTTGGTGTTGAAGGTCTTAAGGCTGTAGTACAGCTATGATGGACGGTGCTGTAAGGTATAGACAAGTGCCGAGAACGGTGTCTGACGGAAGGTGACTTTCAGAGAGGTCAAAGATGAGCACGGCAAAAGTTTGGCCCTAAAATTGATGGAGGGCCCTATTCAACGCGAGCTCAGCTGCAGGCCGGGAAGAAACGGTGCTCTTTACAATGATGTCCACGTCGACAGAGACAGAGTAATTGGCATGGCTGTGAAGTGAACAAACGCAGCAGACGACAATGGTATGTTGACGTAGGTTGTGTAATCACAGGATGCAAAAGCGGGTACGATTTTTCAATATCACGTTCCTTCTTTCTCTGGGTACGCACGGCCGTACACATGTTCATTGTTAGAGTACCAAGCAGCGGGACCCCAATAACCCGTCACTGCTCTCGCAGACGTGATTCGAATGGAAATGAGGCAGGTGGTCACCCCACTCGCACCAACAAGGCCTGAGACCCCTGAACTGACTTAAACGGCGCCCTGCGATATCCCGCACGACACGCTCCTGATTCCAGTATGCGGACAATGGACCAGGCTAGCCATAGATTACAGGGCCCTTCTTCGACTTCGCCACCCACCTCAAGGTTCCTGAGTGCACCAACATATACGTCCGGATCCCGACAGAACGCCACAAAGGCAAGCGTGTGGTGCACTTGGATAACCATCCACTCTTCTTCCACTTCGGCGAAGGGGTCACGTCTACCGCGATTGTCAATACCGCCAAATTGGTCTCCTACAGCTTGAAGAGTCGAGAGGCACAGCTGAAGGACCATAGCGAAACATTTTTTTTTTTCTGGGGAGGGTTCACAGCTAGCTAGTGGGTTGGCGGGGGAAATAGGTATCGGCTTTTCTCTTTGACGTGACCATTGGCGGTAACTGTGTCTGCATGTTACCATTTAAATGATCCTTTTTCTAGTGGAGATTAAGGTAGTGACAGAATCCATTGAGATCTGTGTCAGCTTGTACAAGTATGACTACCACGTAGCATTATTCCCGTCGCCGAGCCAACTTCAAACGTTTGCGGTCCACATTCCTGCCAAAAATATCACAATGCGCTGAACCCTTGACAAACAGCGTGACACATTTTTCCGTATGCAGGCATTTATCACTGTAAATTCACCCAGGAATAATATTGCCATAGTAGCATCGCTTAGTTTAAAATCCAAGTCAGCGAGAAGCGACGAAAAGAAAGGTGCCAAGTCGCGGGGTGTCTGTTGTAAGTCCCCGCCGAGGCCACGCCACAGTACAACAGCGATCCGAAGCACGAGACGAGCAAACCGAGCAATGGCAATGCTGCAGGAAGGAGGCGCACCTTCCTCACAATCACGCCCGCTGTATTTGTACAGGATGATCCTAGTGACCTCTCTTTCATTCTTATAAAAGGTGCTCTGTCATTCCTGTATTTGAAGAAGGTGTGTTGTCTCTGTCGTTAAATCGGACACGAAGAAAATTCCTGGAATTGACTACCCAAGATACCCAACAACTTTCTGATCAGGTACGCTGAATGGTGCTCCAAGTACTTATGCCTAAATTATTAAAATAATCGCTATCAGGAACTCAATTACCCACAGATTTCAAGTACAGTGAAATTATTCCGATACCGAAAGGTGGGGACTCGTGCCAAGCAACTTGTGACAGACCAATATCCCCACTGTGATCTTTTTCAAAGATACTAGAGCACATATTCCTCTCGCATATATTGTCATTTCTGGAAAAGGACAACGCCATTGATAGTAGGCAAGATGGTTTTTGGCAAAGGTCGATCTGCTGTGGCGGCACTCCTTGAAACGGTGCTTGAGTTAGCGGCTGCTATTGATACTCGCTCTCAAAAAGACGTGAATTTTCTGGACTTCCAAAAGCCTTTGGGTTGTGTTCCGTATTCAAAACTGATAATAAATGTTAGGACAATACTAAAGAATACTGCCTTGCGTCATAGATAGAGGCGTAATTGCACCACAGACAGCAATGTGTTTCAATTGATAATGTTTGCTCAACTCCTGCTGCTGTCGGGTTGGGCGTTCCGAAAGGCTCGGTGTGGGGCCATTATTCTTCGTTATAGCTCTAAATGACATATATATCAATTAGCGGTCAAAATTAAACTATTAGGAGATGACTACGCTATATATCACAGAATTGACAACCTTCATGAACACTTCCAACTAAAACAAGCTCTGCAGCACGTTGAATATTAGAGTGGAACCTGGCAAATAAAAATTAACCCCCGAAAAACATTTCTCATTAGGACAACTAAAACAATTTGCCTCTACAATATGGCAGAGCCCAAATGACGTTATCTTACCCCGAGTAAAATCTCTCAAATACCTAGGTGTGATACTGACATCGTGGAACGAGCACGTTTGTTACATTAAAAAAAAACAGTAAGTGAACTAGAATGCCTTTGGCTAACTTTGCGGCAAGCTCCTCAAGATATAAAGCTATTAGCCTATAAAACGTTCATCCGACCAATCATCGAATACGCATCGATATAGTATGCTACCCTGACACGAAAAAGAACGTCGTCCAATTGCGGAAATGCTACGGCAGTGATACGAGAATTGCCATAATAATTGAATGGAATATGGTAGGTGTTGGTGACATTTCTCCTGTACAACCGAGACTATCACGTCACACAGTCTGTTTAGATATGGAAACAAGGACAAGAATAGACAATATAGTCTTTATTTATTTATAGATGTAGTTGTAACAGCTCAAGGAGAGCTGTTACAAACGCGAACCATGCTAAGTAAAAATACATAACAAATTTAAAGAGTAATGAAACATTAAACGTCTAAACGCCGTGGCCACCTTATTGAAGAGTTGGAGTTCATCGGCCTTTCTGTGCAGGGAGCCAGTGGCCTTCACCATAACCAACACCATAACAAACACTGCAGCTTCGGCTAAGCCAGCTTAGGAATTTTGTCTTCTAGGCTGGCCGATCCAGTCTTCGCCGTCGTCTGCATTTTCTCACTCCGATAGTGTGTTAACACATGACTATCGGACACATGCTACATGTGATACATGCTGCATTTATGACATCACGTGGACACAGCTAGGCGACTGCAGATGCTGATGACGCAGGCGGCGCTGGTCACGAAGCTGCTGCGTGAATGCTCTGCGGTCGTACAGCGTTGCCCACGCAGCAGAAAGAGTGTTGGGGGTCCACTGCAACAGGAAAGTAAACCGATGATAATGCTGGTCGTTAAAAGGATGGAAAAAAAAAGAAACAACAACCCGTAGTGAACTGAAATACCATTGAGCCATGCCTTTGAGTTTAAAAAAATATACATTTACAAGCACAATTTCAAGGACAAACTCGATTTTGTTAGGCAAACCTTTCGATCATTGCGGAGAACGAAGGTACAACAGGCAATTTAGCTATGAAATATGAACCATTTCCACAATTACATCTCATGCTGTGTGATAACCTTCCTGCCATTCGCGTTCTTTTTGTACGAAATTACCACCTCACCAACCACAGTAGGAAAACTCACGGACACTGTTACGTAGATACCGAGCAAAATTCAAATATAAAAAGGAGCACTGTCACACATGCTTATCAGGGAAAAGTCGAACATGCCACCTGCACGTTTGGTCAGTGAATAAATCACGCAGTTTGGTGAACGCTGATGCCGCGATTGAATACGTAATAAGTATATTTTACCACTTTAACACTTAATTGCATAACTCATTACACTCATCTTTTCAATCATGGGTAGCAATCAGACGCACCATGTTCAATTGTCTTTAGCTATAGATATATATGTGCCTGTTTTCCCAGATGGTTTTTTGGTGTTTCGTCATTGTGAAGCAACACCATAGAAAAGTGAAAAGCAGTGTGAATTTCGCAATTATACATGTATATAAAGACCCCTTATATTGGTAATTATACGACCAGAAAGTAATTTGTAATATTATAGATAGAATAAAAGGTCACAGAAGCTTGTACAAGTTTTCGTAAAGCACGTCTTGAAAAAACAGTGTTAGTACCGTCGGTATATTTCTTTACACAAATAGCTAACCGGTAACATGGGCAATCGCAGGGAACTGTGGGATACGGCGGCTTCCTGTTCGATGCACCACGCAGGTTAGCAGCGGCACGCGAGCATTTTTGTACAGCTCCGTTGAAAAAAACACCTCTCTATGCATTGTCAGTGCTTTTGAAGTTGTTGTTTTTTTTTGTTTTTTTGCTGTTTTTTTTTGCTAACTATGACAGTAACGATGACAGCACACTTTAAGATGTATCTTTAGTCAAAGCCAGATGCTTTTTTAAACGTTGATTTTGTTCACGCTGCTGGCGCGGCGGCACATAAAAAATACAGTCATACATACATGGCGCCGAATAATCGAAACCCAGCGCTTTTTAACGCACTTCTTCCTTTCGGTGCCGTCTTGGCGCACAGTTTCACCAAGATAACGAAAATGAACTTGTCCAGTGCTTCGTGTGAAAAGTACTCTGGATTGAAGCTTTTGCGTTTTTTCTGTCATATATACATATATATGTGTGTGCGACGGCCGGCTCTCATCTCGTATCGCAAGCCAATTTCACTCGCGCGTTCCCATAATATCTTTGCTAGGCGTTTAGGCGACAATTTATTTCTCAATATAATATTCGCAGCAAATTCATGCGTGAGCTTTTTTCTTATGTGGAATTTACAGGTCTCTGTGATAAAATAGTTTTCGCACACTCTAGCTTCAACGTTCTGTACTCAAAGGCTACTTGTCACTGTGGCTCTCTTCCCAGCCGTGGCCTACCTCATTTTCCTTTATTCGTTCCATGGGAATCGATACACGTTGTATGCCTTTCACACTCGAGTTTGAGCAGCCAACGGGTGAACAAGCGACCATGGTTTATCAGGACGGAGATAAACAGACGATCTTGCGCGCACATCCCGAATAATCTTAGGCTTTTGCAGCGAAGCAGTTCGCCGTCGTCTACTCTTCTCGAACTGGAAGCCGCACGCAGACGGTGCATCCCACAATTCCTCGCTCTTTTACTGATCACCTATTTGTAGAGGTTGCCTCGAGCTTTCTAGAACATGCTGTATACAACCTTTACAAGGTAGTTATCAATCAACCATAGCAGTAGGTTGGTCTGTCTTTTTTTTTGTTGTGGTTGTTAAACGTCCTAAATAAAATTAAAAGACATTCGAATTTTATATAGTGGTTTTTCGAATTCTCAGTGAATAATAGAAGCTGCCCAGAATACGGAAAGCGTCAGACAGTATTATTTTGACGCGAGAGAAAGAGACATACTTTGCGCGACGTATAACGTTAAGTGAGCCAAATCACGTTCACGTGGCTATTAACACTGTTTGCACGGTCGGTATGTGCGGAAACTGCCAACTCACCCGTCAGCATTGGGAGCCTTTGCAGTGTCGCCGCCATTCGTGACGGTGCCAGAAGAGTGGTGGGACAACGAAGATGCGAGGACGGAGCACCGGTACCAATGCCTGGCACCACTTGAGTCTCCAGCAAAGTGTAGTGGTATGGCAGGCTGGTCCTCTTCTGCCGAGTCCAGAAACCCGTCGAAAACGGCAGCATGCTGCTCAAACTTCCACCGGGAAACCTGGCGAGGTGTGCCCTTGCAACGACGAAAGAAGACTTTGTTCACAGATGAAGGCGCCTTGAGCGTCAAGGCGGGCGGCTCCGTGTTCAAGCAGCCGGTAGAAGCCGAGTCGTCACTGATGCTTTCGATATTGGCTCCTTCAAATTCACAGAGACGGGAATGAGCTCTGCGAAGTTGCAGGATAAAACCTCTGACACGCGTCGTCATCTCGTGCACGATCGAATGAGGAACTGCGCTACTTCTTCTTCTTTTACTTTGACGAGAGCCCCTCGCGCCACCGACCAGCGTAATTTTTGATAACAATGATGTTATTGAACACACAACCACATATTGCGTAACCGCTAGTTCGTGTACCATTTTCATATATTATTTACGATTAGTGTTTTTTTTTGTTTTACTGAAACACCGTTGGATGTTTTTAAATATATAACCAACCATCTTAAAGATCCTATTGCCCGGTTTTCGGCCGACGATCCCCCCTGTCGGCGAGTTCCAGCGATGGAAGAAGATCATAATCATCATTATCATCATAAGACGTGCAGTGGGAGACTGTAACAAAACATGGCCCATAGACGTTTTACACAGAAATATTCCTAACTGAATTTCGGGTAGATCCCACGTACTTCGGGGAGCAATTTAATCAGGCGCATTCAGCGAGTGGCTGGTACGCCGCATAATGAGCCGAGCCTTGGACCTCCATGCGAACCTGAGAGGCTAAACTGTGGCACATTTACGCATGACGTTACTATATTATTGATAGCCTCGGCCACCAACTTTGGCCCCTCGAGCAGGCCCACGCTGGGGTGGCGACGCAAGGGCTCGACGACCTTGTATGACAGCAGAAGTCCGGTCGCGAAAACTTTGCTTGATTATCAGTAACTTTGTTACCAACTCAACACCATATGAATTTTGCGTTTATGTGTGGCCTTCACGCCTTAGCGGGCACTATTCCCGGCATACTACTCATTAAAACAAAAATGACTCCAACAGGCAATTAAACCAGTGAAAACAACCTTAGTTTATGTCTTTAAACTATTGTTTAGCAATTGGAACGAAAATAAATTTCAATTGATTTCTTGTGAACGAGACATGTCCCTTTTTATCTCGAAGTGTTTGAACCGCTAACTTGGAGATTATGTTCTCAATCTATACGATTTCACTACGACGGAGGCATCCCCTCGTTGAGTATTTTTGTGCGCGTGGTTTTTACTTATCAGGATGGTGTTGGGAATGTTTTTTTTTGGGAAAACTAGGGCCATTTAAACAACAAGTAAAAGGTAATTCGAAAACACACAGTGCTTTATCTCGACTCACGTTACAAGGTCTTGGTCTTTCGAAATGGTAAGATGATTTAGTTTGTGCATTTGCGTATGAAGAATACAGCCCTGAATTCGAGCGCCGTCATGCTCTTGTTTCACTTGAGGGGATTATGGGGTTGATGAAGAGGAAGCGCGTGTTCAAGGAGTGGCAGAGATTCATGAATGAGCGAGTCTGAACTGTTCAATGCAGCTGAGATTAGCCATAGGGATGTACTGTTGGATTACCGAAATTTAAATAGGCGACCAAAATTCAACGCTTCACGTTAAGAAAAGCAGTAGGTCCAACAACTCCTGTAAAGAACACAGACATTAGGGCAGCTTCCATAGTGGTTCTAAGGAAGTGCGGAAATGGGCAGCCTTAGTTGTTTCTTTTCGGTTTTATTTATCTTTCCCCTCTTGATGTTTCTGCTAATAACTTCCAGTTTCGTCGGTGTTTTTTTTTTCATTAATTGTGTTCACCATTTTTTCTGTCACTTGTTCTGTTTTCCGCTTGCTTCCTCATTCAATTTTCATACGTGTTTTATGTGTTCGTTGATTGATATGTGAAGTTTATTATCCCGAAACCATCATGTGATTTTTAGAGACGCCATGTAAGAGGGCTCGGGAAATTTTGACGATATGGGGTTCCTTAAAGTGCACCCAAATCTGAGTACGTAGGCCTACAGCCCTTTTGCATCCATCGAAAATGCAGCCGCCGTGGCCGCGATTCGATATCACGCCCTGCGGTTAGGCAGCGGAGTAGCTTAGACACTAGACCATCGCAACGGGGCAACGCGGCTGCGTTAATGTCATCATCTAGCAACTTGACGAGTTAAAGATGACCTCCTTTAGCGCGAACGTGAGTGCAATGTGCTTCCGGTTGCTTTGCTATACGTCGTGTTGCCTGCGTTGCGCCAAGTGACGACAATAGCATGCGACTGGCTGGTCCACTAAAGTGTTTCACACTTAATGAAGCTTCGTTATTTAAAGAGTGGGTCGTCGAAACGTGCTTCAAGAACCATCCTTGACAAAACTCCTTGCATATAGTCTGGACGGCATTGTGTACTTACCTAGTTTGGGTACGGCCGAATGGACTGGGGGCAGCCAAAGCATTGCCAACTGGTCATGAAATAGTCTCCGTTATTGCTGTTAATTGCGCAGCATTTTAGGGGTTCGGGCTGTCCGGCTATGCCGGACGCTTTCGTCGTTTTTCGCAAAACAGGAAAAACCAAGATTATTAATTTAAAAAAAAAGTGGAAGATAACGAGAAATATAAGCAGAGAGAAGGAAAGGATAAATGTAAAAAAATACAAATACTAGAAATGAAGAAAGAAAAGATAGAAATTACTAAAAAAACAAAAGGAAGGAAATTACCAAATAGAAAGAAATCCGAAAAGAAATGAAGCTGCGTCATTTCTGAAGGCTTGGTGCAATCCATAGTGCAAGCGTTGCTTATTTTTTACTAGAAATCCCCAGTTACCGCAGACCCTGTGAATTCTACCGCATGAATCAATCATTGTTATGTGAAAACGACATCGTAGAGTTAGGCGCGAAACCTGGTGAAAATGGGCTCCTATCGTAGTGGAAAATTCCAGGTACGGGGGCACCCGTATTCGATTGGCGGATAGCAAAATCGCGGCTCACGCAAAGGGTTGTGGGCTACGGCGCTCGTCTGTATAGACGTGCAGTTCGAGATGCCGTGCCTCCATGTGTACATTCTTGCCAGTTCCGTCGATTCCTGCGTGTTCTAGGCACCACTGTCGGTGCCCTTTTCTCACAAATGGCTGAATAATAATTTGGAGAGCTATGCAGTTTAGTTTATAACAAATGCAATCAACACGAGACAGTTATAATCATGCGAGCAGTTGTTTCTTCATTTAGGCAGAATGCACCTACGGACACATGCTTGTTGTTTCGCTGCGAAGGGTGTCATACGCATATTTCGTCACATTCAATGATTTTCTGCATATTATAGCATCACGAATTATCTGCCCATTTGTTTTTATGCTGCTTACCCGTAAAATGATTTATTTGCTTTTGTGTTACGAAGACACTATCGCGTGTTTGACATAGTCAACTGTTTCTTACTCTGAAAAGAAAACGCGCTGGTAGTTTTTTGGCTTTTTTTACGCATTTCCATCTTCATATACGTCAGATCTCGTTCTATCACGCACTCAAACGTTGTGTTTAATTATATGCAAAATTCTGCGCACCATAACGCAGCATATCGGCAGTTTACGCTTGCAAGTCTGACACAGTAAAGACACCATACCAGGCTACTCGTGCATTCAAAAGCTACTCTGATCGTTTTACGTCCCATATTACCATTAACAGAGCGACCATTTCGTCCCGTGGGCCTTTCACGCGCTCAGTGGTTTCCATAAATTTGAAACAGTACGCGTACTTCTTCTGTTGTCATCAAACGAACGTTGACATTCGACAGCATGTGCCCATAAGTACATGTGAAAGATCTTGAAGTGGTCACCATTTGAGCTCGAAAATAGTAAATCAAGGTTGTTTTGAAAAACTTTACTGCACGAATCTAAGCATAATCAAATGCTTCGTTTGAAGCGCGACTGTTATCGTTCTTACTTTTGCCCATTTCCACATCTCGTTTCGTTCTCTGAATTGCGCGAAATGTCATCTATCCTTGTGAAAATCAAACATGAAAAGAAGAGAACACAAGCGGCTAAAAACGCGTCAATGAATTACAAATGTCGCCTTCTCTGTTACGCTGCGTAGCTGGGACCTTGAAGCGGCGAAGGGATATGCCTCGAAAAGCAAGTACGGCTGCAGAAGACGCCCAATTTTGCTATCCACGTATTGAAATCAAACGTGCGAAGCGGAGTTCTAAAAGTGCCACAAAAGCGTTGACTTGGCAAACGTAGGAGAGAAGGAGGGCGCAATCTTGTGAGCAAGGACAATAAGTTCTATTATCACTAGACACTTAATGGCTATCGCACGTACTATATCTAAGTGACTGTAACAAAAGTATTTTGTCTTACGTGGCTAAATCACGACATGATTTTGAGCTTCACAGTAGCGGAGTATTCTAGATGTTTAGACTATCTCGCGTTCTTTAACGTGCAATATACTATGACACAGCACACGGCCGCGGTCGACTCGTTCTAAATGGAACTTCCCCGGCCGAAATCGATCATCCGACGTACACGCTGTCAGGTTTGCTATTGGTGGCTACCTTGCACCACATTGGCTACTTTACGACCGAGTATGAAAAAAAAATTAAGGCTGGCATCATGGTTACTTTTTTGCTGCTTTAAACATTTATGATGGATCATTAGGGAGCCATCTTTTGATTATTTGTAGATAAGAAACAATTCTATTTCGCCACAAGAGGGAAGCAATGAATGCGAATGCAACAAACTGGAATGTCACTTCAACGACAGCAAGCAGGCCAAAATGTGCAGCGTGCTAGTCAAGGACAAAGGACGCACGAAAATGATACACACAGCAGGCGCAAACTAAGGACGTCCCCAGATGGCTTTTACCAATGCGGCCCTCAACGCAAACAAGGATGTATGTTGAAGCAGGTCGCACGAACGACAGACACAAGCGGGGAACAAGTACACGAGGCGAGCGCTTTTTTTTACAAACTGGCCATGCTATTCGCTGTCGTAAACAAAGGAGTGCACACGAAAATAACGCACACGTGTAAACAGAACGAGAGGAAACAGCTATCACAGTTGTTACTTCGCTGTGTTGAATCATCGCGCTCCTTGCGAATCGTGCAGCTGCAGGAAGCCAAGTGACCCTCGTGCTCTCCGTAACTTCATTACAAGCAATCAACTGAAAGCACAAGGCAGACACCTAACGCCCTCTAGATTAGCTAAGGCCTCTCGACTCGACGGTGACGTCGTCGTCACCACCCTATAAAACGTGCACGGAGGTCACGTTTTCAAAAAATGCACATTGCGGCATGTGCTCGTTAGCGTACGGTGCGTTGTGAATGCATTAGTTCGTGTTTGTTCTGGTGGCAAGTATTGATAATCATATATATATATATATGTATATATATATATATATATATATATATATATATATATATATATATATATATATATATATATATATATATATATGACGTATCAAGTGATGGTTAGTAGAGGTTGAGAAGGAAGAAGTGCAGAGTAGAATAAACATGGATTGTGAGCCAGGCCACGTCTCCCATTCATCGTAGCGTCACACAAGTCGACAGGATGGAGACCTGCCTGCCCCTTCATCAGTCGCTCAGCATCGACGCAGTTCTACGCAAGACACCCTGACCACACATGGACAACTGTGCAAGCGCCTAGCATTACGCATCGACCAGCATCATGTCAGAAGCATCTACTGACCTTCCCATTCCCAAGTACACCGGAGCAGCGGACGATGGACCCGTACAAGACTGGTGTTACGACCGGCCCTAGGGAACCAAGCAAGAAGAGTTTGGGGGAGAACCGGTTCTTGACCGACGGGGTCTTCCACCCCCACCTCCCCATTCAGGCTTCTCCTCTCACCGGGAGAACTCCGGAATCTGCTGTGCATTCGTGACTATGTTTGGTAACATTTTAGGGCGCCGTGACCATATATGGACATCGTGTTAGGTTGTGCCACTCCATGTGTTGTGAGAGGTGTTTCCCCCTCCCTCGTGACCGAGGTGCCGGGGACACCGTATTGGCTGACGATGCGGAAAAGGCGCCCAGTGTCAACAACGCGGCGCTATAAAATGTCGAAGACGTTTTGTATCACACTCACTCTTCTCTCTTTGGATCAGTTGATCACTTCTCCACATGTAAATAAATCTCTGTCGTTCGTGTGGGCGCTTCTTCTCGCTGAATTGTTGGACGATGGATCCTGCGACGGGGCCAGCTACCGAAAACGAGACCGGCAGGACCCGGAGTCCCAACAACTGGATGGCAGCGGCGGGATGCCGATAACCCCGAAAGCGACCACTGGACGGAGTGAGCCCGAAGTTCAACAACGGGACGACAGGAGAAGGATGACACGAGCTCATCGACTTCCAAAGGGAATCGAACGGCACTTCTGAGAGGCACGACGCCGGAGACATGACTGCGAACTGGGTGAGTGCCGGCTTTCTCTGTTAAATTTTACCAGGCATTTACTCTATGTGTTAAGTAAAAGCTGGTAGAGAGGGGCTGTCTTGGTCATTGGGTTAACAGGTAACTTGCGTCACGCAGAAATTGTGTGATAGCTTGGTTAAGCTCTTTCTGTCAGTGGCGTCGAGGTTAACAGTGACAGGGCAGGATTCCGTGTAAGAGCTTTTGAAGCTTTATTTGTAGACTAAGTTAACGGAAAACTTGAGGCAAGGCAGGTATCTAGAGCTGTCGTTGCCGTCAAGGTTAATTAGTTGCAGGACAGGAATCTTTGTGGAACAGAGACAGCGGTACTGGAAGCAGCCATGAATCTGAAATCCCTGCGAAAGTCCATGTTGTTGCTACTTGCAAGGGAGTTGAATCTGGAGGTGTCGGACTCTCACAGAAAGCCAGAGCTGATAGAGGCGATTCTCGCATTGGGGGCGGAGGATGACGAGCTGTCAGAATGTGTCGAGGAGATTCAGGAGAGGCAAGCGGCAGAGGCCGAAAGAAAGGCGGCCGCGGCCGAGGCCGAAGGAAAGGCGGCGGAGGCCGAAAGGAAAGCGGCAGAAGCTGAGGCAGATAAGAGGCGAAAGCACGAGCTTGAAATGAAGCGCCTCGAGCTAGAGATTAGCCATTATAGTAGAGCAGGAGGCAGCGAGGCATCCGGTACCGCAGAGCGGGCCAGGTTCAAAATGACGGACCTAATGAGATCGTACAAGCTAGGGGAGGACATTGGGCTGTTCCTCGTCAACTTTGAGAGAACTTGTGAAAGGCAAGGTTTCAGCCAGGATACATGGTCTCAACGCTTGTTGTCCCTACTTCCGGGGGAGGCCTCAGAAGTAATCGCGCGCCTCACGAAAGAGGAGGCTGACGAGTACAGTGAGGTAAAGTCGAGCCTTCTCAAGAAATACAGGTTGTCAGCGGAAGGTTTCAGACAAAAATTTCGCAACGCCGTAAAAGAGAGCAATGATTCATACCCGGAGCTTGCTTACAAGTTAATGGCCAACATGGGGGAGTGGCTGAAGGAGGCAAAAGCGTATGGGAATCATGACAAGGTGCTCGAGTGTATCGGTCTGGAACAATTTTATCAAAGGTTACCAGAAAAGGTGAGGTTCTGGGTGCAGGATAGACCGGACGTGAACACCGTAACGAAAGCCGCAGAGCTCGCTGAAGAATTCGTTACGCGCCGCGCCCTCGGGGCAAGCAACGAGCCAAAAAGGGAAAAATTCCTACGACCGAATAAGGCGCCGTTTAGAAAACAACCGACAAGTCTCGCACAAAAGGGTGAGGAAAACAAGACATCTAATCATGAGGCGTCGGCAGAGGCAAGCAAAAGGAAATTTGAGGCAAAAAAACCGGCGGCTTGTTTCAATTGCCACGAAACAGGGCACTTCGCGAAACATTGCCCGAAAGAAAACGTGGCCTTTTGATCTATAAATGAAGCCGACGAGAACATGAAGTTGTTAGAGCCCTATATGTACGACCTTACCGTGAACGGCAAGCAGTGTCGGGTTCTTAGAGACTCCGCAGCCACTATGGACGTAGTTCATCCGTCTTTTGTTGAGTCCGGACAGTATTTAGGAGCCTGTGCCTGGATTAGACAAGCCGTAGAAGCAAACAGTCAGTGCCTCCCCGTAGCTAAAGTTGTCCTTAAAGGCGCATTTGGTACGTTGGAAACGGAAGCCGCGGTATCGCCATATCTACCCCCTCAGTATCCTTACTTATTTTCAAATAAGTCAGATCAAATGCTGAAGGAGAAAGGTCTAACGTTGGGAGAAGGCATAGTGCAGGCACTGACTAGATCGAAGGCACGTGCGCTGGCTACGAGAGCAACATTCACTGAAGCAAACAAGCCTCAAATCGACAACGGGCCTGGTTGCGAGTTGGACACCACGGTAACAAATCATCTTGTGCGAGAACAGGCTGCAGAAGCCGTAGTCGCGGAGGCAACCATTCCTAAAGGCGACGATGAACCTCCTCCCGAATTGGAAGGGGTCATTTACGCCTGCGACGGGGCCATCCTGCGACGGGGCCAGCTACCGAAAACGAGACCGGCAGGACCCGGAGTCCCAGCACTGGTTAGACCTGTTCGAGCTCCACGCTACCGCTGCATCATGGTCGGAACGGGAGATGGTCATCAACTTTACTGACTACATCTCAGGTGAGGCATTCAAATTTTACCTCACCCACATCTTCGAGAACGATGAGTCTTGGAAAAAGATCAAAGAAGAAATGATCACTCGTTTCAAAGAATACGATGAAGACCTGTTCATACCTCATCAGCGTAAGGCTTTTCAACTGACCCATCACAGTTACGCGAAGTCTTCCCGCAGTAAGCCTATTTTCCAAACGAGACCTCAGAGAAAATATACCACCATTGTACCATCATATGACTCTTCCGAAAAAACGTTACGCATTCGAACACCGATTGGTAACTTGCACGTCGCAACTGACGCGGTAAAGCCTCCGTATACCGAAAGGAATTTAGACCATGTCGGCAAAAGACTAAACCTAAGGCCGGCTTTCCCAAGAACAATGAAATCGGCATTTTCAACGTGTTCACTGCACCACAACACTTCACATTTTACTGAACCACCCGAATTCCTTGATGCTTCGTGTCACACACAAGGCCCAGATGGTTTCGAGCGTGCGACGGAATTCACGCGTGACGAGCTAGTGAATCGTCATAATACCAGCCCCTACCCTGACGTTCCGGACCAGGGTCGTTCGACAGACATTGTCAGCCTAACTACGCTGCAAAAAGAAAAACATACGCCATCAGAACCACTTGAAGCCATGTCTGTTGTGCTCTCATCGTCAAGTGACATCACACATGTGAGTCAAAGCACTGCAGGAATTTCGAATCCACCAACGCCGGCGCATTGTCAACTGACAGAAACATTTACAATCAAGGATGACTCACAACCATCTTGGGAGCGTTCTCATCAGCCTGTCACGCTGCTTTCATCACAGGACAAGCCTAGCAGTACGGTGTCGACTACCGACAATCTACTGATCACATCACCATCTAAAGAAAAGCAGACTCATGTTCCTGAAAGAGGCCCATCTGGCGAACTTTCACAAAAAGACGAGCAATTTCAACAAAGGCAACTCCACGAACTCCAAGAACGGCAACGGCTACTCGAACAAGAACAACGATCAAGTGAAACATCCTCACGAGTACACTTGTGGCGGAAAGATCATCAAAGACAACATCAATTAAAGAAGCAAAGACGAGGTCGATGCCTAAGCCATCTTCGCAGAAAGCAACGTCGACAAAGTTTCCTGCACCAGTTCTCAACGCCGTGTTTACGATTCAACAAACTGAGAGAAGACTACAGAAAGCTACGAAAGAGACGTGCAGCTACCACGTGTACAATGAAGGAACAAAGGCATCATACCATCAGCTTCGGTTCTCGCACATGCAGGCTGCAAGCACTCGTTATGTCTCAGCCACGACACAAAATACAGCACCCAGGACAGAAAATTCGGCGCATACAACGTCTGACCTTCAAAGGCTACAAGGGCGTCCAACCTCGTTCGTTCTTCGCAGCTGCCGAAGCCGTGTCATGGTCAGTGAAGTTGTACAAGACGTGGTTATTTTTTCCAGAACGCCACAGTCAGCCTCGCCCACCCGAACGCCTGTGTTAACCGGACTGCTGTACTCCCTCCTGAAGTCTTTGAAAGTGCAAGGAACTGCTCTGGAGCATAGAACAAATTGTGGATTTTGACATTTGTGACTTTCCAACCTCTCCTTGTTTACTTCTTCTTGTTCGTAATTCATGCATTCTTTCAGGGGGAGGGGGAATCGTGTGACGTATCAAGTGATGGTTAGTAGAGGTAGAGAAGAAAGAAGTGCAGAGTAGAATAAACATGGAGTGTGAGCCAGGCCACGTCTCCCATTCATCGTAGCGTTACATATATATATATATATATATATATATATATATATATATATATATATATATATATATATATATATACTTATGCATCGCCCACATGGTCACCATATCAAGATTACCTGGTATGTATGTTGGAAGCCGTCCAGAATAGGGCAGCGAGATTCATCTCCGGAAACTATGACTATCATTCAAGCCTTACCCTAATAAAACAAGACCTTGCATTTCAGTCACTAGACATACGCCACAACATTGCTTTTATGTCTGTTTCATAGGTACATTTATAGTAACGAAATTCACTGTTTGCTACTTTATTCTCCTGCACGCACTTCCCAGCGCATTCACATTGCGCGTAGTTTTATGCACATTCATGGTCACACGCAGCCATTTAACTTATCATCACCACCTTGAGCCATTGCATATTGGAACGGTCTTCCGGATCATGTTGTATCCATTTGTAACGATGAATTTTTTCGTGATAACCTGATTTCGTTGCACTCTAATATTGTATAACGGTGTTGCACCTTGATTTTTGTAATCCTTTTTTTCTATATATATATACATATATATATATATATATTTATATATATATATATATATATATATATATATATATATATATATATATATATATATATATATATATATATATATATATATATATATATATATATATATATATATATATATATATTGCGACGACGCGAGATTGACGAGCACACAAAGCGCCTCAAACAAATACGATTTATCGATCGCAGAAAAACAGACTGCAACGACTTCTTCGTCTTTTGCCCTCGGCCAAGGACACTCGCGCTGCTTCGTTGTCTTCACCACTGGCACATGCGCGCGGCATTATTTCCCCTTTAAAAAAAAAGCATCGTCCCGATGTTAAACGTTTGAGAAACAAGGCGAAACCAAAACAGCACAGTTAGTCACTGAAAGTAAGGCTTCATCCGAAGCACGTGGACAATTTCTGGTGAATGTCTGCGCCGCTTTGAACACTGCACGCCATTCGGAACAACCTCGTAGTTGACGTCACTAATGCGTCGCAGCACTTTGTAGGGTCCGAAGTATCTTCGCAACAGCTTTTCGGAGGGCCCCTGCTGACTAACAGGTGTCCAGACCCATACTTTGTCGTCCACGTTGTATATGACGGGTCTGTGCCGAAGGTTGTAATACTTGGCATCGTCGTCTTGCTGTTTGGTGATTCGCAACCTGGCAAGTTGTCTGGCTTCTTCTGCTAGCTGGGTAAACTCTTCGGCGTCTGTCTCATTGCCATCATTTTCATGAGGGAGCATTGCGTCTAACGTTGTTGTAACCTCGCGTCCGTAAAGGAGACAAAAGGGTGTCTTCCGAGTGGTCTCTTCACGAGCCGTGTTGTACGCGAACGTGACGTAGGGCAAAGTGATGTCCCAGTTCTTGTGCTCTACATCTACGTACATGCTTATCATGTCAGCCAGGGTTTTGTTGAGGCGTTCGGTGAGCCCGTTGGTCTGGGGATGATACGCCGTTGTCTTCCTGTGAGCTGTATCACTTAGTCGAAAAATGGTGTCCAAAAGCTCGGCCATGAACGCAGTACCTTTTTCGGTGATGACTATTGCGGGAGCACCTTGTCTTAAGATGATGGCTTCGATGAAAAATTGCGCCGCTTCAGCTGCCGTTGCCCGTGGCAGAGCGCCTGTCTCCGCGTATCGGGTGAGGTAATCCGTGGCGACGATTATCCACCTGTTTCCAGTGGCAGACTTAGGGAAGAGGCCCAGAAAATCCACGCCAATTTGTGCAAACAATTTGTGTCACGCAACGCCGCTGGCATGAGCTCCTCAACCCCATCCACGTCGACGTCACAACTATCCTGCGCACTTCCAGCTGCAAATACACTGTGGCTGAAACAGTTTGCGATTGTGGTCGCGGTCACCTGTTCCCATGCGCGCACCAACATGAACATGGCAGTGAGCAGCGTAGTGCCGAAGTCCTTCCTGTCACCCGCGCACAAAATCATTCTCTCCAGCACGTGACGCCTATAAAAGCACTCAATGTTCCTTATCACACCCTGGTCCATTGGCTGCAGGGCCGCAGTCGTATTTGCCGGAAGGAACACCAACTTAGTTGGTCTCAGCTCAACGTCGACTTTGTGCGCTGAACAGTTGACAAGAACGCGTCTGCCACCCAGTTCCATTCGCCTGTCGAATTTCAGTAGCCACTTCCTGAATAGGTCACCTGTCATCCAGGCTTTCTTGTTTGCGGCGTACTCCGTTGGCAGTGAGCGAACGTTTTTGAAGCACCGTGGCTCGAGTGCTTTGCCAATCACAAAAAGGGGGACCTTTTCCGTACCGGTCATATTTGCGTCGACCAGAACAGTGACACGCTCTTTGCTGCGCTTGCCGCCGGCACAGCTGTCTCCCTTGTAGGTGATCGTCTTGTCTGGCTGCAACTTGAAAAATAACGCTGTCTCGCCAGCGTTAAACACATCCTGTGGTGAGTAGCTCTCCAAGTACTGCTGCAGGGGGTCGCTTCTCCAAGTAGCGCATGTTTCGGCGTCCACTTCCTTTGCCTCGCCGGATAACGTGCGGAATACGAGATGGTGCCGCTCCCTGAAACGATGAAACCATCCCTCGGAGGCGACAAAGTCTTCAATGTCCAAGCGCAGGGCAAAATCGGCTGCCTTGGCCACGATGATAGGGCCGCTCAATGCGATACTCTGGGCTCTCATTTCTTTAAACCAGATAATCAAAGCTGACTCCAGTTCCAGGAACTTCGCTGTCCTTAGCCTTTTTCGACTGGCGCCAAAATCCTCGGCTTCATAGGCGTTTTCAATGGCCGTCCTGTTGCGTATGCAGGTTGACAACGTGCTCGGAGGTATGCCGTGCTTCCTCGCAATTTTGTAATTGCTCAAGTTCCCTTGGTCAACCTTTCGCAAAATCTCCACCTTCTCCTTGACAGTCTTCGCGCAGTAGTTTCCCCGCGGCATCTTGCAACTTCGATGCGGAATAAGACGGCTTGATGGTGTGAACGAACAACGTGCTCGAGGAATAAAGTGACGCTGCCGGGAGCGGCCTAGGACTGCTAGGACTACTCCGCCGACTCTTCAGCGTCCCGTGGGTCCCGCGTACAAGTGGCGCCAGGCGCTGAGATAGCGGGAGAGCTACGAAAAAAAAATTGCTCCCTAGATTTTGGAGGCCATACTTTGCTCGCCCTTCGCTCGGAGGCCACTTGAAGCTAAAAAAAAAATTGGTCGTGCCACCTATACTTCGACCGTAAAAGCTTCCACTAGTGTTTGACGATGATGACGCTCGGCGGCCCGCGCTACGAATTATCCATAGAGGCAGCAATTTCTGTTCGAATTAACGAATCGTTTTACACATGGTCTCTCTCGTATGCACTGCGGACTGGACTGCGGCGACCATTTCGAATTATCCAAAATTTCGAATTAATGAGGTGTGAATGTGTGAATTAACGAGCTTTCACTGTACATATAATTATATATATATATATATATTTATTTATTTATTTATTTATTTATTGTGTGTGTGTGCACGCGCGCGCGTGGAAAGGAGAACGTTGTGCGTGGAAAGGAGAACGTTGCTTCCTGGCCTGGTTATGGGTGGGCCATCAAGTCCTGGCTGTCTGTGTCATTTAGCTCATAGCCTCGGTCGTGAAGCTGGGTAAATGCACCTCGCTTCCCCATTTTCAGCCGACACACCGAGCTACTTGGAGACAGCTACAGCACCCACTCCAAGAAGCAGCCGCTGCCTGCGAGGACTACCTCCCAATTTTGGTCCCTTATCTCAAAACGAGATGGGAACCTCGACTACCAACCAGACGAGTCAAACCAACGACGCCTAGCAATTCACTTTCTGCAAGTTTTCCATGCGCCGTAAACACCACGCTCATTCCATGGAAACATTTAGGAAGATGTCGATCACTGGCTTGACTACTTCAATCGAGTTACCAGCATCAACGAATGGGTTCGGGCTCGCAAGCTGCGGAGAGTTTACTTCATTTGGAGGACTCGGCCAAAATGTGGTACGAGAATCACGAGGGTTACTTTGCGACATCGCAAGAGTTCAGCTGACAGTTTTGCGATGCTTACTGTAGCGCCGAAAAGAAAGAGAGAGTGGATTAGGCCATCTCATATCGGAATCAACGACCTAATGAGACAGTTTCGATGTTTGTCAAGGACATGCGTCGTCTCGTCGAGCGTGCTGACCCTGCTATGGCTGAGGAAATGAAGGTGCGTTATTTATGCATGGGGTGAAAGAGCAGCTCTTCGCCGGACTCGTGCGCAATCCGCCTAAGACCATGGCCGAGTTCATAAGTGAGGCAACCACAATGAAGCGTACTCTTCAGCATCGGTCATCCAAACATGAATGTTATGACGTCAACGCTGCTGCACGCTCTCAGGGCTGACAGCGAGAGGCATGCCTTCGCAGAGTTCACAAGAAGCGTCCTCTGAGACGAGCTGTGCCAGCTCCAAGCAGCGGTACCCCAATCGCCCGTTACCACTCTCGCAGACGTGATTCGAAAGGAAATCAGGAAGGTGGTCGCCCCACTCACACCAACAAGGCCTGAGACCCCTGTACTGACTTATGCGGCGTCCCTGCGGTCTCCTGCACCACACGCTCCTGATCCCAGTATGCGGACAATGAACCAGGCTAGCCAGCGATTCCAGGGCAGCTCTTCGACTTCGTCACCCACCTCAAGGTTCCCGAGTGCACTTACATATCCGTCTGGATCACGACAGAACGCCGCAAAGGCCAGCGTGTGGCGCACTCGGATAACCATCCACTCTGCTACCACTTCGGCAAAATGAGTCAGATCTACCGCAATGGTCAATACCGCCAACTTGGTCTCCGGCAGCTTGAAGAGTCGAGAGGAACACCAGAAGGAGCATAGCCAAATTTTTTTCTGGGGAGGGTTCACAGCAACCCGACAGTGGGGGGGGGGGAATGATTGATTGATATGTGGGGTTTAACGTCCCAAAACCACCATATGATTATGAGAGACGCGGTAGTGCAGGACTCCGGAAATTTCGACCACCCAAGGTTCTTTAACGTGCACCCCAAATCTGAGCACACTGGCCTACAACATTTCTGCCTCCATCAGAAATGCAGCCGCCGCAGCCAGGATTCGAACCCGCGACCTGCGGGTCAGCAGCCGAGTACCTAAGCCACTAGACGACCACGGCGGGGCGGAGGGTGGGGGGAGGGAAGGTATCAGCTTTTCTCTTCGACGTGACCATTGGCGGTAACTCTATCTGCATGTTACCATTTAAACGATCCTCTTTCTAGCGGAAATTATCGTTGTGATCGACTCCGGAGACATCTGTTTCAGCTTGTACAAGTATGACTACCACGTAGCATTAACGCTGTCGCCAAGCCGACTTAAAACGCTGGCGGTCGACGTTCCTGCCAAAAATATCACAGTGTGCCAAACCCTTGACAAACAGCATGACATGTCTTTTCGCGTGCAGACATTTATCAATGTAAAATCACCCAGGAGTAATATTGCGATAGTAGCATCGCTTAGTTTCTAACCTATGTAGGCGAGAAGCGACGAAAAAAGAAGGTGTCAAGTGGCGATGGGATTGGGGTGTCTGCTGTAGGTTCCTGCCCTGGTTACGCCACTGTACCGCAGCGAGCAGAAGAACGAGTCGAGTGAACTGAGCAATGACGATTCTGCAAGAAGGAGGCGCATCTTCTTCGTCACAATCACCCCCGCTTTATTTGTACAGGATGATCCTAGTGACCTGTATATCATTCTTGTCAAAGATGCTCCGTCTATAAGTGACATTCTCGTATCTGAAGAAGGTGTGCTGTCTCTGCATGTCGTTAAAATTAGACAAAAGAAAAACCCGGAAATTGACTGTATACCCAAGAATTTTCTAATTAGGTACGCGGAGTGATGCTCCAAACACTTATGCCTAAACTATTTGAAAATCGCTATCAGGAGCTCAATTACCAACATAACTGAAGTACAGTAAAATTATTCCCATACAGAAAGGTGGAGTCTCGTGCCAAGCAACTTCTTACAGTCTAATCTCCCCACTGTGATCCTCTTGAAGGGTACTAGAGCACATATTCTTCTCGCATATATCGTCGTTTCTGGAAAAAACAACGTTAGTGATAATAGGCAAGATGGTTTCGGCAAAGGTAGATCTACATGCAGTGGCGGCACTCCTTGAAACCGTGCATGACTTTGCGACTGCTATTGATAATCTCGAAAAGAGGTGATTTTTCTGGACTTCTAGAAAGCTTTGTATTGTGTTTCAAATGCAAAACTGATAATAATGTTAGGATAATGCTAAATAATTCTGCTTTGTGTCATAGATAGAGGCACGAAGACAGCAATGTGTTTCAATTGATAATGATTGCTCAACGCCTGAAGCTCTCGGGTTCGGCGTTCCACAAGGCTTGGCGTTAGGGCCATTATTTTTTCCTTATACCTACAAATGACACATAGATAAAATAGTGGTCAAAATATTGTTAGGAGATTACTACGTCATTTATCACAGAATTGACAACCTTTTAGACCACGTCCAACTGAACCAAGCTCTTCAGGGCGTTATATATTGGTTTGAAAACTTGAAAACGAGAATTAACCCCCAAACGACAGTTCTCATGAGGATAATTAGAAATATTTGACGCTACAACATAGCTACAGCTTAAATGAAAGCACCTTATCTGAAGTAAAATCTCTCAAATACTTTGGTGTCTAACTGACATCAGATCTCCGGTGGAATGAGCACGTTTCTTACATAAAAAAAGCAGCAAGTGAACAAGGATTCTTTAGGTGAACTTACCGGCAAAATCCTCAAGGTGTGAAGATATCAGGCTATAGAACGTTTATTCGACCAATCATCGAGCACGCATTGATATAGTATGGGACCCTGACAGAAAACGAACGTCGTCGAATTGGAAAGTGATCAAAGAAAACAATGAAAATACAGCTGGAGGACATCGGTATGCAGGCTAGTCGAGAGGGCTGAACTAGGAGCGCTGGAATTACCACGTTCAACGGAAAGAGTACGGTACTGATACAGGAATTTCTATAATAATTGAATGGAATTTGATAGGTGTTGGTGACATTTCTCCAGTACAACCGAGGTTATCACGTCACACACAGAGTGTGTTCAGATATGAAAACAGCGGCAAGAATAAACAATAGAATCGTTATTTATTTATAAATGTAGTTGTAACAACTCAAGGAGAGCTGTTACAAACGCGAACCATGGGAAGTAAAAATATATAACAACTATAAAGAGTAATGAAAAATTGAAGGTATAAACGCCATGGCCACTATACTGAGAAGTTAGAGTTCATCGGCCTCGTTGTGCAGGGAGCCAGTGGCCTTCACCATAACAAACACCATAACTAACTCAGGAGCTTCGGATAAGCCGGCTTAGGAATTTTGTCTTCCAGGCTGGCCAATCTGCTCATTCTGCTCTCTTCGCCGTCGTCTGCGTTTTCTCACGCCGCTAGTCTTGTTAACGCAAACGTTCTGTATTTTATGGCATCAGTGGACCCAGCTAGGCGGCTGCAGATGCTGATGACGCAGGCGGGGCTTGTCTCGAAGCGGCTGCGTGCAATGCTCTGCGGTCGCACAGCGTGGCCCACGGAGCAGAAAGAGTGCAGGGGGTCCACTGCGACATGAATATAAACCCATGATAATTCTAGTCCTTGAAATGATAGAAAAAATAAAGGCCAATCTGTAGTGAACTGAAATACCATTGAGCAATGCCTTTGAGTTTTAAAAATATGTACAATGAAAAGCACAATTTCACGGACAAACTCGATTATATTAGGCAAACCTATCGATCATGGCGGAGAAGGAAGGTAGAACAGGCAATTTAGCTATGAAATATAACCCATTTCCACAATTACATCTCATGCTGTGTGATCAACATGCTGCCACTCGCATTCTTTCTCTCCGAAATTACCACCTCACCAACCACAGTAGGAAAACTCACGGAATCTGTTACGAAGATACGTGGCAAAATTAGAATAAAGAAAGGAGCACTGTCAGCCATGTTTATCAAGAAAAAATCAATTATGACACCTGCACGTTTCGTCAGCAATTATATCACGAAATTTGGTGAACGTTCACGCCACAATAAAATACGTCTTAAGTATATTTGACCACATTACTGCTTCATTGCATAATTCGTTACACTCATCTTTTCGATCACGGATAGCAATCTAAAGCACCATGTTCTATTTTCTTTAGCTCATTCCCTTTTTCCCAAATGGTTTTTGCGGCGTTCGTTTTTGTGAATCAGCACCATGAAAAAGTAAACAGGGGTGCGAATTCCACAATTATACAACTCTATAAAGACCAAATATATTGTTAGTTATGCAACTCCAAAGTAATTTATTTTAATATAGTGAAAATGATAGGTTACAGTAGCATGCACAAGTTTGCGTAAACACGTGTTGAAAAAACAGTGTTAGTTTTGTCGGTATATTTCTTTGCCCAAATTTGTAGAGGTTGCCTCGCGTTATCCAGAACATGCTATACACTACATCTACAAGGTAGTTATTAAGCAAGCATATCAGTAGGTTACTCTGTTTTTTGTTGTTGTTGTTGTTGTTAAGCGTCCTAAAATGGGTTTGAAGACATTCGCATTTGATATAGTGGTTTTCTTAATTCTCAGTGAATAATAGAAGCTGCCTAGAATACGGAAAGCGCCAGACAGTATTATTTTGATGCGATAGAAAGAGAGATACTTTGCGCGACGCATCACGCTATCTGGGTGAGCCAAATCACGTTCGCGTGGCTATTACAACATTTTTAACGGTCGGTATGTGCGAAAACAGCCAACTCACCCTTCAGCGTTGGGAGCCTTTGCAGTGTCGCCGCCATTCCTGACGGTGCCAGAAGAGCGGTGGGACAACGAAGATGCGAGGACGGAGCACCAATACCAAGGCCTGGCACCGCTTGAGTCTCCAGCAAAGGGTAGTGGTATGGCAGGCTGGTCCTCTTCTACCGAGTCCAGAAACCCGTCGAAAATGGCAGCACGCTGCTCAAACTTCCACCGGGAAACCTGGCGAGGTGTGCCCTTGCAACGACGAAAGAAGACTTTGTTCACAGATGAAGGCGCTTTGAGCGTCAAGGCGGGCGGCTCCGTGTTCACACAGCCGGTAGAAGCAGAGTCGTCACTGATGCCTTCGATATTGTCTCCTAAAATTCACAGAGACCAGAATGAGCTTTGCCTAGTTGCAGGATAAAACCTCTTACACGCGTCGTTATCTCATGCACGATCGAATGAAGAACTGCGCTTCTTCTTCTTCTTTTACTTCGACGAGAGCCTCTCGCGTCACCGACCAGCGTAATTTTTGATAACAATGATGTTAGTGAACACACAGCAACATATTGCGTAACCGCTAGTTCGTGTACCATTTTCATATATTATTTACGATTCGTGTTTTTTTTTGTTTTACTGAAACACCGTTGGATGTTTTTAAATATATAACCAACTATCTTAAATATCCTATTGCCCGGTTTTCGGCCGACGATCCCCCCTGTCAACAAGATCCAGCGATGGAAGAAGATCATAATCATCATTATCATCATAAGATGCGCAGTGGGAGACTGTCCAAATTTGGACAGTCTCCCACTGCGCATCTGGGAGGTCCAAATTTGAGTGCCTTAAAAATGGCAGGGTTGTCTAAGATTGCCGCTTGTTTGTTGCGTGTTGCGCCACATAAATACGCGATACGTTTTTTCTTCATCGCATCTATTTGCTACGCATATGATTATTTGTGTGAGTTACCGGCAGAAACTAACACCTTCTAGAAAAACTATCCCTGGAACGTCGCTTTCTTTTAAATTGGGAGCCTCCTTTCAGCACACAATCTCGGAGGCCATGCATCCTGCCTTGTGTTGCGACCGGCCGCCGCGTGAGACCGCTCGTCTCCGTACCACTCATGCACGTGACATAACTGTACCGTTCTGTCACGTGACATGACAGCTGCTCAGAGGCAACTGTGGCAGCATTGCTGTGTTCGCAGCTAATTCGCAGCGGGCGGCCATCGGAGACGCTCGCCTTCGTACCGAAGGAGGAGGGTAAATTTAGAGGGTAAGGCAGCGCGTTCGCGGCTCAGGTTCCAGGCATAATTTATTTAGGAGGAATTACAGAAACTATGGTTACATATTAACATGGCAGCTCCCATGCAGAAGTGACTGCCCACTTCGGTCCAAAATAACTCCTGCTAAACGTCCGCAGCGCTGACAGCAACAAATAAAGGGTAAAACCAGCCGTCGGTTTGTTTCATCTTGCTTTGAGGATGAAGCATCAGGTATGTTTTGTCTTTATTAACGAGATATGTTGCTTGCGTAACCGTAGCTGATAAGCCTAACGCACCGAGACCAGGGCTTGGGCTGTATCGCAAGAACAAGAACGCTGCGCATGTCCGAATCTCGGAAAATTCAACCTCGTTCCGCGTGAGTCGGATGCTCCCTCGGTGAAAAAAAAGATAGAAGGAAAGCATTGCAGCAGGAAATGAGAGAAAATGCTACCACACGGAAGCAGTCGTGCCAGAGCTACGGACAGCGTCCTAGAGCCACAAAAAGAAGTTATCCGCTGGATTGACCATCTATCGAACGTCAGTGGAGCCACAAATCATATTATTAAGACGCCAAACTTCATGAAGTGTTGGTGTGATCGCTTGTTTGACAGTTTTACTTGTTTCCAAAAGTTAATGAAACACCCATGTTACATACAATGATCGTGCAGAGACAATTAGGTGAGCAGACGCCATGAAGATAGTGAGCAGATGACACGGCGCGGATCAATATATGTGTGGAGGGACTAATCACCTTTCCTTTTGGCTGGGGGCCCTGATACTTTTTTTAGTGCTGAAGGGAACTTCTTAAAAAGAGTAAACTGTGCAATCTAAAATTATAGCAGGAACTATAGCAGAAAGCGAACGATATACATCAGTTTCTTAATTTCTATTGTAGTCATGCTAAACAATGCCAAAAAGCAGTATTTTATAAGACCTTCGAAGTGCGCTTTACAAGGCAAGGCTAACTAACCGAAATCATTGAAGACACCCTCAAAAAGGCTGACATCATCGATAGTTATGTGTTGTTCAAAAGCAAAAAAACAATCAACAAACTCTTCGCGTACGATGTTCTTCTCATCCTTACGCATTCGCCTTCGGTTCCTGATGTGGCAAATATTCTTAAAGCATCAGCATCACAACATCTTGCAAAAAAGTGATCGCTTAGAATACAATTTTTCGTAACCATCAAGGAAATTTTACCGCAGATAACGCAATCTACACACGGAATCAAAAATTACCAATTGGTCCAACTACAATGGTTGTCATCCCTCGAAGAAACCCTGCGTCAAGGTCCCACACATGTCAAGTTCCCGTACAGCCACTAGCACCACCTATAATTTCTTCTGAACAATCAACGGTGACTTCACTTGCGACAGCGCTAATGTTATCTACATGTTTCAGTGCTCAACTTGCCACAAGCGGTACATTTGGTAAAGCGAAACACCATTCAGGTACGTTTTAATAACCAGAGTCCATGCCTCTGACCTTCCTGATGTTGCACTGTCAAAACATGTCCCGGTACCAGGACACTCTTTTAAAATGAACAAGGTCACAACTCATCTAGGCTGAGAAGTTCGCGACTCCTACCTCATCAACAAGTCCACACTTTGCACTTGCACTCTGGCATCAAGGAAGGCGTCAGAAAGTTACTTTCCTTTCTGTAAAACAAATTAGTTCTGCAGAAACCCGCAAGATGGCGCAAGGGTTAAAAAAAACAGAATGCGGCGATGGCGATTATAAAGGAAAGACTGCAGGCATGGATAGAGGATGAGGGGGTGCTGGGGATACTGCAGAATGGGTTTCGGAAACACAGGAGGTTGGAAGACAATCTGTTTTCACTGACGCGGTGCATCGAAATAGCAGACAAGGAACACAGGCCCCTGTGGCTAGCATTTTTTGATATCAAGAGAGCGTACGATTGCGTGGTTCAAGAGGCATTGTTGGGAATACTGGACAATGTAGTCACTAATATTTTAAAGGACATCTATAAAGGTTACAAGGTAGCTATAAAGTGGGGAAAACAGGTATCCAAGCCTGAAGAGGTAAAACGGGGGCTTAGGCAGGGGTGTCCCCTGTCACCCTTGTTATTCATGATGTACCTACAAGGATTAGAGGCCAAATTAGAGGGAACTGGACTGGGCTTCAACCTCTCTTTCGTCAAACAAGGAAAACTCATTGAACAGACACTGCCAGTATTGATGTACGCAGATGATATGCTAATGGCCGACAACAAGGAAGATTTGCAGAGATTGGTGGACATCTGTGGTAATGAGGAAGATAGGTTAGATATCAGATTCAGTAAGGAAAAATCAGCAGTCATGATTTTTAATGACAATGAAGGTAGTTAGCATAGAATAGAGGTGGCCACGCTAGAGATAACAAATAAACACAAATATTTGGGCGTATGAATAAGCAATGGGGTCGAGTACCTACGGGAACACAAAATATACGTGATGAGTAAAGGAAACAGGAATGTAGCGGTAATGAAAAACAGGGCACTGTAGAATTACATTAGGCATGATGTGTTGTGAGGAATATGGAAAGGGGTCTTGGTTCCTGGTCTGACGTTCGGCAATGCGGTCTTGTGCATGAGATCAGAAGTTCAAGCAAGATTAGAAATTAAGCAATGTGGAATAGGTAGGCTTGCCTTAGGAGCTCACGGGAATACACCAAACCATGGAGTACAAGGTGATATGGGATGGACATCATTTGAGGGCAGGGAAGCTAGCAACAAGATAAAATTTGAGAAGCGATTGCAAGAAATGGGGGAGGAGCGTTGGGCTAGGAAGGTATTCAGCTACTTGTGCATGCAGAATGCCGATACAAAATGGAGCTACGAACCAGAAAATTCACTGGTAAATACTTAGAAAACAGCAGGGGGCGCAACCGAAAAGAATTATCGGTTAAGAAGAAGGTGAAGGAAGCTGAGACCGATATGTGGAGAATTGGCATGATTAAGAAGTCCGCACTAGCGATCTATCGAACTTTTAAGCAAGAAATTGCCAAGAAAAGGATCTATGATAATACTCGGGGTAGTTCTCTACTGTTTGAGACAACGAGAGTATTACGAACCAAGACATATCGGGCAAAATACGAAGGGGTAGACACGGTATGCAGTGCGTGTGGAGAGGAAGAAGAAACTGCCGAACACTTCATAATGTTCTGCAAAGGGCTTCACTCTAAAGTTCAGGATGATGGCGCAGAGTTTTTCAAAGCACTGGGGTTTGGGACAGGGAGGACAAAATAGACTTTAAGCGGGTAGAATGAACTAGAAAGAGGTTATCTGATTGGTGGCTAAAGTCAAGGCACGAGTGAAAATTAAACCCTTCACTGCAAAGTACGAATCCTCAACCACACTATAAAAAATCTAGTTTTTGGTTCATTATGTATTACGACTTGGTGGCGCTAGCCACCGCCCGATCTAAAGGGTACAGCCATATCCATCCACCCATCCAGAGAAGAAGACTACCACCCACCCGGAAGTCTTCTTTCTTCTTTTTTTTGTTTCTGTGGATCAATGCTCAATAAATTAATTCGTTAACTTCCGCCCCCCCCCCCAATCACCCACATTACGTTCTTTCTTTTTTTTATTGATATTGTGTGCATGCATTTATTATATTTGTACATGCAGTAGTTTGTTTTTCACTTGACCTTGACGCTTCGATGAAAATTGATCTTTGTTTACACTTACTTTATAGTATCTTGCTGTGTTCGTAACATGCGCCCATGATATTCGCTTAGACACTTATTTTTTCGTTACCTTTTGCGCGGCGCTCATAGCTTAAACAGTAGCTTGCATAGCTTTATAATTATAAGGCAGCAGTTCAAATCCCTGTAGCACTTATTTTACTGTATGGCTTTTTCGGGGGTCAGTCACCAGGTATCAATTAGTTTGTGCGTGTGTGCGCGTTTCATTTTTTTGCCACCCCGTGGGGGAGGCGCACATACATTGAACACGCAAATTTGATGGCTGTTGGGTGGCGAGAAAGGTAGTCAGTAGGCTCGTGCGAGTATTCGACTGTTCCAAATATTCGAACGAATAGTTGAGTACTTGAATTCGCTTGGATTAGAATTTAAGTCGTCAAATATTTTCGAAGCATTCTTAAGGAAGAAATTGATGTTCATTAATCTGCATGTCACCGCCTCTGAAGGTGGTTTCGCTGCAATAAGGGAATGCTGAACCGTGAAAGCACTTTTTCAAGGGAAATTTGCTTTGCCACGAAGCCCCCCTTCAAATTTAAAGGGGCCCTGCAACATATACTGAACATGGTCAGAAAACGGTGCGGATCGGTAGTCGAGGCTACCGAGAACACGCGAGACAAATATAGCGCAGCACGCTGCTTGCTGTTCACAATCAATTTTCAAGGCTAATAATTGCTTTCTTTCCTCAGCAAATGACACCACACGCTCAAAGATCACTTGTCACAGCCAAGAAGGAATATACGACTCTGGTCACAGCCATTGGCTTATTTGAATATGCGCGCCGTCGTTACCGAAACTGCCGCTGAAGGTCACCGCTTGTCTGCGAGTACGTGCACAATCGCACTGAGAAGCCGCGTATTCGAAGAAAAAAAAAGAGAGGTGCTCAAGGTCACAAGGTGCGTGTGACATTCTCTTTTTTTCTTCGGGCTTTTCATCCCTGCTTAAGTTCCAGCTATTTCATTCCGACAAGAAGAGAGAATGCAAATGCAGCATGCAACAAACTTTTGGAACTCCGCTCGTACTGGACTGATACCAGAAACTTTGCGGCGGTAAATTTGTGAAGCAACAAGCACATTTACTGGCTCCATGGCTACTTGAAAAAGTGTTGCAGGGCCCCTTTGAAAAAAAAAAAAAACATGTTACCCTCAAATCAATTCTTCATTTTATTAGGCTTGGTATGACGGCGTATATAATCCAACTATAATAAATTTTAAAATGTTAAGTATCTTATCACTCGCATCCTACTTAAACTACTGTTTAGACTTCCTTTAAACGAAAAAAGAAGGCATTTGCCTAGTGCCCCTATTTCAATTCAAATGAAATATTGTGCAGTTTAGGTCATAATAAATATTTCTTTTTTTATATATCATACCTCGAAATTATTCGATCAAAATCACTTTTCATTTCTACTTCGCTTTGAACCTACACTTCACTCTTCGCACAAGCCCAGTAAACAGCGTCTTGATGGTGATGCCTATGCAATGGACAATAGAAAAGTTGTAATCTTGCATTATGAGAGCCCAGCTGGCGAACTTAGCATTGAGGTCTTTTTTTGTTTGAAGCCAGCGAAGGGCGACGTTTTCAGTATCAACCGTGAAGGTTTTACCATAAACGCACCACCGAAATTTATTGACTGCCCAAAATACCACCAAACACTCAAGTTCAGAGGCATAGTATCGGCTTTCTGGTTCAATTTGCCGGCGGCTAGCATAAGCGACTGGTCTGTCCTGCCCGTCCTAATTAACTTGCAGGGAAACATCTCCGAGGCCAAGACCACTGACATCTGTATGTAGAATCATCGGGGCATTCTCGTCACAGTGCGCAAGTGTCTGTGGTGTTGGAGGGACAGTGTCTAATACGCGGAAGGCAGCTTCTCTTTCAGGGCCCTATTTTCAGTGAAATTCTTTCTTCACTGGCTCGTTTATTGGTGCCACGCTTGAAGCAAATTCAGGGACAAAGCGTCTGAAATATGTCATCATCATCATCATCAGCCTGACTACGTCCACTGCAGGACAAAGGCCTCTCCCACGTTCCGCCAGTTAACCCGGTCCTGTGCTTGCTGCTGCCAATTTATACCCGCGAACTTCTTAATCTCATCTGCCCACCTAACCTTCTGTCTCCCCCTAACCCGCTTCCCTTCTCTATGAATCCAGCTAGTTACCCTTAAATACCAGCGGTTATCCTGTCTACGCACTACATGCCCGACCCATGTCCACTTCCTATTCTTTATTTCAACTATGATATCCTTAACCCCCGTTTGTCCCCTAATCCACTCTGCCCTCTTCTTGTCTCTTAAGGTTACACCTACCATTTTTCTTTCCATTGCTCGCTGCGTCGTCCTTAATTTAAGCTGAAGCCGCTTTGTAAGTCTCCAAGTTTCTGCTCCGTAGCTAAGTACCGGCAAGATACAGCTGTTATATACCTTCCTCTTGAGGGATAGTGGCAATCTACCTGTCATAATTTGAGAGTGCTTGCCGAATGTGCTCCACCCCATTCTGAAATATGTGGCGGAGCTCAAAAAACTTTTGAGCTGCTGAGCAGTGTTGGAAGACAGAGTACAGGCAATGGCTTGGAGCTTCGTGGGTTGGGGGCTGACGCCTTTGGCTCTGACTACGTGTCCCAAGAAAGTAACTTCCGAGAAGCTGAAGAATCACTTGGACTTCTTAATGCAAAGACGAGTGTCTTGGGGAGCACGAAAGATTATTTTCAAATTCTTGAGGCGTTCGGAAAACGTGGGAGTGTACACAATGATGTCGTCTAGATAAACTAGAGCCGACAACCACTTGAGATGCCAAAAAACCCTATTCATTATTCTCTGAAATGCAACAGGAGCGCTGGAGAGCCCAAACAGAAGGTAAATAAAATGGTATAGGCCGTCAGGAGTTATAAAGACGGTTTTTTCAGGATTATTTGGGTCGAGTTCTATCTGCCTATAGCCAGAAAGAAGATCCAGCGTAGTAAAAAATGGGCACCATGCAGGTGATCAAGGGTATTTGTCGAGACGAGGAAGCGGGTACACGTTGGGCTTAGTGACACTTTTTAGCCATCAATCGTCAACACAGAAAAGAATCATGCGGACTGTCTTTCTGACAAGGACTACGGGAGATGAAATCGGTATAGACGAGTGCGCTAAGATGCCACGCTAAGGCATGTCCATGTTATCCGCCTTGTTGGCGATTTCTGCTCGTTCAGAGGTAGAGACTCGACGCGGATGATGTCGAAGAGGAATATCCGAGCCGGTGTCCAACCTGTGCTGCACAAAAGGAGTGCGGCCCAGCTCACTGGGTGGCATGGCCTCGCAATCACGGAATTTCGGTTGAAGTGCTTGAATCTCATCCTTCTGTGAAGGAGGTAAGTTGGGGCCAAAGTTGAATTGATTTAAGGGAGAAATACTTGGTGTTGAACGTCTTAAGGCTGTAGTACAGCTATGATGGACGGTGCTTTAAGGTATAGACAGGTGCCGAGAACGGTGTTTTTGACGCCAGGTGACTTCCAGAGAGGTTTAAGATGAGCACGCCAAAAAATTGGCCCTGAAATTGATTGAGGGCCCTAGGCAATGCGAGCTCAGCTCCAGGCCGGGAAGAAACGGCGCTCTGTACAATGATGTCCACGTCTACAGAGTAAATGGCATGGCTGTGAACCAGAACAAACGCAGCAGACGACATTGGTAGGTTGACGGAGGTTGTGTAATCACAGGATACAAAAGCGAATACGAGTTTTCAATATCAAGTTGCTTCTTTCGCTGGGTACGCACGGCCGTACACATGCTCCTTGTTACAGTACCAAGCAGCGGGACCCCAATAACCCGTCACTGTTCTCGCAGACGTGATTCGAAAGAAAATCAGGCAGGTGGTCACCCCACTCGCACCAACAAGGCCTGAGACCCCTGAACTGACTTAAGCGGTGCCCTGCGATATCCCGCACGACACGCTCCTGATTCCAGTATGCGTACAATGGACCAGGCTAGCCATCGATTACACGGCACCTCTTCGACTTCGCCACCCACCTCAAGGTTCCTGAGTGGACCAAAATATACGTCCGGATCCCGACAGAACGCCACAAAGGCCAGCGTGTGGCGCACTTGGATAACCATCCACTCTGCTTCCACTTCGGCGAAGTGAGTCACATCTACCGCAATTGTCAATACCGCCAACTCGGTCTCCGGCAGCTTGAAGAGTCGAGAGGCACAGCTGAAGGACCATAGCCAAGCATTTTTTTTTCTGGGGAGGGTTCACAGCTAGCCAGCGGTGGGTGGGCGGGGGAAAGAGGCATCAGCTTTTCTCTTTGACGTGACCATTGGCGGTAACTGTGTCGGCATGTTACCATTTAAACGATCCTTTTTTCTAGTGGAGATTAAGGTAGTGACAGAATCCATTGAGATCTGTGTCAGCTTGTACAAGTAGGACTACCACGTAGCATTATTCTCGTCGCCGAGCCAACTTCGAACGTTTGCGGTTCACATTCCTGCCAAAAATATCACAATGCGCTGAACCCTTGACAAACAGCGTGACACATTTTTCCGTATGCAGGCATTTATCACTGTAAATTCACCCAGGAATAATATTGCCATAGTAGCATCGCTTAGTTTAAAATCCAAGTCAGCGAGAAGCGACGAAAAGAAAGGTGCCAAGTCGCGGGGTGTCTGTTGTAAGTCCCCGCCGAGGCCACGCCACAGTACAACAGCGATCCGAAGCACGAGACGAGCGAACCGAGCAATGGCAATGCTGCAGGAAGGAGGCGCACCTTCCTCACAATCGCACCCCACGGTATTTGTACAGTATGATCCTAGTGACCTCCCTTTCATTCTTGTGAAAGGTGCTCCGTCTATAAGTGCCATTCTTGTATCTGAAGAAGGTGTGTTGTCTCTGTCATTAAATCGGACACGAAGAAAATTCCTGGAAATGACTACCCAAGATACCCAGCAATTTTCTAATCAGGTACGCCGAATGGTGCTCCAAGTACTTATGCCTAAAATATTAAAATAATCGCTATCAGGAGCTCAATTACCAACAGAATTCAAGTACAGTGAAATTATTCCAATACCGAAAGGTGGGGACTCGTGCCAAGCAAACCTTGACAGGCCAATATCCCCACTGTGATCCTTTTCAAGGATACTAGAGCACATATTCCTCTCGCATATATTGTCATTTCTGGAAAAGGACAACGCCATTGATAGTAGGCAAGATGGTTTTTGGCAAAGGTCGATCTGCTGTGGCGGCACTCCTTGAAACCGTGCTTGAGTTAGCGGCTGCTATTGATACTCGCTCTCAAAAAGACGTGAATTTTCTGGACTTCCAAAAACCTTTGGGTTGTGTTCCGTATTCAAAACTGATAATAAATGTTAGGACAATACTAAAGAATACTGCCTTGCGTCATAGATAGAGGCGTAATTGCACCACAGACAGCAATGTGTTTCAATTGATGATGTTTGCTCAACTCCTGCTGCTGCCGGGTTGGGTGTTCCGAAAGGCTCGGTGTTGGGCCTTATTCTTCGGTATAGCTCTAAATGACATATATATCAATTAGCGGTTAAAACTAAGCTGTTAGAAGATGACTACGTAGTTTATCACAGAGTTGACAACCTTCATGACCACTTCCAACTAAAACAAGCTCTGCAGCACGTTGAATATTAGTGTGGAACCTGGAAATAAAAATTAACCCCCAAAAAACATTTCTCATTAGGACAACTAAAACAGTTTGCCTGTACAATATGGCTGGAGCCTAAATGGCAGCATCTTACCCCGAGTAAAATTTCTCAAATACCTAGGTGTTATAATGACATCGTGGAACGAGCACGTTTCTTACATTAAAAAAAACAGTAAGTGAACTAGAATGCCTTTGGCTAACTTTGCGGCAAGCTCCTCAAGATATAAAGCTATTAGCCTATAGAACGTTCATCCGACCAATCATTGAATACGCATCGATATAGTATGGGACCCTGACACGAAAAAGAACATCGTCCAATTGCGGAAATGCTACGGCACCGATACAAGAATTGGCATAATAATTGAATGAAATATGGTAGGTGTTGGTGACATTTCTCGAGTACAACCGAGACTATCGCGTCACACAGTGTGTTCAGATATGAAAACAAGGACAAGAATAAACAATATAATCTTTATTTATTTATAGATGTAGTTGTAACAGCTCAAGGAGAGCTGTTACAAACGCGAAGCATGCTAGGTAAAAATATATAAAAACTTTAAAGAGTAATGAAACATTAAACGTCTAAACGCCGTGGCCACCATATTGAGAAGTTAGAGTTCATCGGCCTTTCTGTGCAGGGAGCAAGTGGCCTTCACCATAACCAACACCATAACGAACACTGGACCTTCGGCTAAGCCGGCTTAGCAATTTTGTCTTCTAGGCTGGCCGATCCACTCTTCGCCGTCGTCTGCATTTTCTCACTCCGATAGTCATGTTAACACATGACTATCGGACACATGCTACATTTGATACATGGTACATTTATGACATCACGTGGACAGGTGCCTGCAGATGCTGATGACGCAGGCGGCGCTGGTCACGAAGCTGCTGCGTGCAATGCTCTGCGGTCGTACAGCGTTGCCCACGCAGCAGAAAGAGTGTTGGTGGTCCACATCAACAGGAAAGTAAACCGATGATTATGCTGGTCCTTGAAAAGGTAGAAAAAAAAAGAAAGAACAACCCGTAGTGAACTGAAATGCCATTGGCCATGCCTTTGAGTTTACAAAAATATACAATTACAAGCATAATTATACGACCAGAAAGTTATTTATGATATTATAGATAAAATAAAAGGTCACAGCAGCTTGTACAAGCTTTCGTAAAGCACGTCTTGAAAAAACAGTGTTAGTACCGTCGGTATATTTATTTACCCAAATAGCTGACCGGTAATATGGGCAATCGCAGGGAGCTCTGGAATACGACGGCTTCCTGTTGGACGCACCACGAACGTTAGCAGCGGCACGCGAGCATTTTTGTACTGCTCCGTTTAAATAAACACCTATCCGTGCAATGTCAGTGCTTTGGAAGTTGTTTTATTTGCTTTTTTTTGCTAACCGTGACTGTAGCGATGACAGCACACTTTAAGATGTATCCTTAGTCAAAGCCAGATGCTTAATTAAACGTTGATTTTGTTCAAGCTGCATGAAGCGGCGGCACATAAAAAATACAGTCAGACATACACGGCGCCGAAATATCGAAACCCAGCGCTTTTTTAACGCACTTCTTCCTTTCGGTGCCGTCTTTGCGCACAGTTTCACCAAGATAACGAAAATGGACTTGTTCAGTGTTTCGTGTGAAAAGTACTCTGGATTGAAGCTTTTGCGTTTTTTGTTATATACATATATATGTGTGTGCAATGGCCGGCTCTCATCTCGTATGGCAAGTCCATTTCACCCGCGCGTTCCCATAATATTTTTGCTAGGCGTTTAGGCGACAATTTATTTCTCAATATGATATTCGCAGCAAATTCATGCGTGAGCTTTTTTTTTTATGTGGAACGCACAGGTCTCTGTGATGAAATTGTTTTCGCACACTCTGGCTTCAACGTTCTGTACTCAAAGGCTACTTGTCGCTGTGGCTCTCTTCCCAGCCGTGGCCTACCTCATTTTCCTTTATTCGTTCCATGGGAATCGATACACGCCGTTTGCCTTTCACACTCGAGTTTGAGCAGCCAGCGGTTGGACAACCGACCATGGTTTATCAAGACGAAGATAAACAGACGATCTTGCGCGCGCATCCCGAATAATCTTAGGCTTTTGCAGCGCAGCAGTTCGCTGTCGTCTACTCTTCTCGAACTGGAAGCCGGAAGCAGACGGTGCATCCAACAATTCTTCGCTCTTTTACTGGTCACCTATTTGTAGAGGTTGCCTCGAGCTTTCTAGAACATGCTGTATACAACCTTTACAAGGTAGTTATCAATCAACCATAGCAGTAGGTTGGTCTGTCTTTTTTTGTTGTTGTGGTTGTTGAACGTCCTAAAATTAATTAAAAGACATTCGAATTTTATATCGTGGTTTTTCTATTTCTCAGTGAATAATAGAAGCTTCCCAGAATACGGAAAGCGTCAGACAGTATTATTTTGACGCGAGAGAAAGAGACATACTTTGCGCGACGTATAACGTTAAGTGAGCCAAATCACGTTCACGTGGCTATTACAACTGTTTGCACGGTCGGTATGTGCGAAAACAGCCAACTCACCCTTCAGCGCTGGGAGCCTTTGCAGTGTCGCCGCCATTCCTGACGGTGCCAGAAGAGTGGTGGGACAGCGAAGCTGCGAGGAAGGAGCACCAATACCAAGGCCTGGCACCGCTTCGATCTCCAGCAAAGGATAGTGGTATGGCAGGCTGGTCCTCTTCTGCCGAGTCCAGAAACCCATCGGAGATGGCAGCATGCTGCTCAAACTTGCACCGGGAAACCTGGCGAGGTGTGCCCTTGCAACGACGAAAAAAGACTTTGTTCACTGATGAAGGCGCCTTCAGCGTCAAGGCGTAAGGCTTCGCGTTCACGCAGCAGGTAGAAACAGAGTCGTCACTGATGTCTTCGGTATTGGCTCCTAAAATTCACAGAGACGGGAATGAGCTTTGCCTAGTTGCAGGATAAAACCTCTGACACGCGTCGTCGTCATCTCGTGCACGATCGAATGAGGAACTGCGCTTCTTCTTCTTCTTTTACTTTGACGAGAGCCTCTCGCGCCACTGACCAGCGTAATTTTTGATAACAATGATGTTAGTGAACACACAGCAACATATTGCGTAACCGCTAGTTCGTGTACCATTTTCATATATTATTTACGATTCGTGTTTTTTTTGTTTTACTGAAACACCGTTGGATGTTTTTAAATATATAACCAACTATCCTAACGATCCTATTGCCCGGTTTTCGGCCGACGATCCCCCCTGTCGACGAGTTCCAGCGATGGAAGAAGATCATAATCATCATTATCATCATAAGACGCGCAGTGGGAGACTGTAACAAAACATAGCCCATAGACGTTTCACACAGAAATATTCCTAATTAAATTTCAGGTAGATCCCACGTATTTCGGGGAGCAACTTAATCAGGCGCATTCAGCGAGTGGCTGGTACGCCGCATAATGAGCCGAGCCTTGGACCTCCTTGCAAAACTGTCAGGATAAACTGTGGCACATTTACGCAAGATGTTACTATATTATTGATAGCCTCGGCCACCAACTTTGGCCCTTCGAGCAGGCCCACGCTGGGGTGGCGACGCAAGGGCTCGATGACCTCGTATGACAGCATAGGTCCGGTCGCGAAAACTTTGCATGATTATCAGTAACTTTGTTACCAACTCAACACCATTTGAATTTTTCGTTTATGTGTGGCCTTCACGCCTTAGCGGGCACTATTCCCGGCATACTACTCATTAAAACGAAAATGTCTCCAACAGGCAATTAAACCAGTGAAAACAACCTTAGTTTATGTCTTTAAACTATTGTTTAGAAATTGGAACGAAAATAAATTTAAATTGATTTCATGTGAACGAGACATGCCCCTTTTTATCTCGAAGTGTTTGAACCGCTAACTTGCAGATTATGTTCTCAATCTATACGATTTCACTACGGCGGAGGCATCCCCTCGTTGAGTATTTTTGTGCGCGTGGTTTTTACTTATCAGGATGGTGTTGGGAATGTTTTTTGAGAAAACTAGGGCCGTTTAAGCAACAAGTGAAAGGTACTTCGAAAACACACAGTGCTTTTTCTCGACTCACGTTACAAGGTCTTGGTCTTTCGAAATGGTAAGATGACAGCTATGTCTTATTTAGTTTGTGCATCGCGTATGAAGAATACAGCCCTGAATTCGAGCGCCGTCATGCTCTTGTTTCACTTGAGGGGATTATGGGGTTGATGAAGAGGAAGCGCGTGTTCACGGAGTGGCAGAGATTCATGAATGAGCGAGTCTTGACTGTTCATTGCAGCTGAGATTATCCATAGGGATGTACTGTTGGGTTACCGAAATTTAAATAGGCGACCAAAATTCAACGCTTCACGTTAAAAAAAGCAGTAGGTCCAACAACTCCTGTAAAGAACACAGACATTAGAGCAGCTTCCATAGTGGTTCTAAGGAAGTGCGTAAATGGGCAGCCTTAGTTGTTTCTTTTCGGTTTTATTTATCTTTCCCCTCTTGATTTTTCTGGTACTAACTTCCAGTTTCGTTGGTGTTTTTTTTTCCTTAATTGTGTTCACCATTTTTTTTGTCACTTCTTCTGTTTTTCGCTTGCTTCCTCATTCAATTTTCATACGTAGTTTATGTTGTCGTTGATTGATATATGAGGTTTATTATCCCAAAACCATCATGTGATTTTAGAGACGCCATATAAGAGGGCTCGGGAAATTTTGACCACATAGGGTTCCTTAACGTGCACCCAAATCTGAGTACGTGAGCCTACAGCCTTTTTGCCTCCATAGAAAATGCAGCCGCCGTGGCCGCAATTCGATTGCACTTCTGCGGGTCAGCAGCGGAGTAGCTTAGCCACTAGACCATCGCAACGGGGCAACACGGCTGCGTTAATGTCATCATCTAGCAACTTGTCGAGTTAAAGATGGCCTCCTTCAGCGCGAGCGTGAGTGCAATGTGCTTCCGGTTGCTTTGCTATACGTCGTGTTGCCTGCGTTGCGCCAAGTGACGACGATAGCATACGACTGGCTGGTCCACTAAAGTGTTTCACACTTAATGAAGCTTCGTTATTTAAAGAGTGGCTGGGCGAAACGTGCTTCAAGAACTATTCTTGGCAAAACTACTTGCATATAGTCTGGACGGCATTGTGTACTTACCTAGTTTGTATACGGCCGAATGGACTGGTGGCAGCAAAATCATTGCCCACGAGTCGAGAACTAGTCTCCGTTATCGCTGTTAAGTGCGCAGCATTTTAGGGGTTCGGGCTGTCCGGCTATGCCGGACGCTTTCGTCGTTTTTCGCAAAACAGGAAAAACCAAGATTATTAATTTAAAAAAAAGTGGAAGATAACGAGAAATATAAGCAGAGAGAAGGAAAGGATAAATGTAAAAAAATACAAATACTAGAAATGAAGAAAGAAAAGATAGAAATTACTAAAAAAACAAAAGGAAGGAAATTACCAAATAGAAAGAAATCCGAAAAGAAATGAAGCTGCGTCATTTCTGAAGGCTTGGTGCAATCCATAGTGCAAGCGTTGCTTATTTTTTACTAGAGATCCCCAGTTACCGCAGACCCTGTGAATTCTACCGCATGAATCAATCATTGTTATGTGAAAACGACATCGTAGAGTTAGGCGCGAAACCTGATGAAAATGGGCTCCTATCGTAATGGAAAATTCCAGGTACGGGGGCACCCGTATTCGATTGGCGGATAGCAAAATCGCGGCTCACGCAAAGGGTTGTGGGCTACGGCGCTCGTCTGCATAGACTTGCAGTTCGAGATGCCGTGCCTCCATGTGTACATTCTTGCCAGTTCCGTCGATTCCTGCGTGTTCTAGGCACCACTGTCGGTGCCCTTTTCTCACAAATGGCTGAATAATACTTTGGAGAGTTATGCAGTTTAGTTTATAACAAATGCAATCAACACGAGACAGTTATAATCATGCGAGCAGTTGTTTCTTCATTTAGGCAGAATGCACCTACGGACACATGCTTGTTGTTTCGCTGCGAAGGGTGTTATACGCATATTTTGTCACATTCAATGATTTTCTGCATGTAATAGCATCACTAGTTATATGTCCATTTGTTTTTATGCTGCTAACCCGTAAAATGATACATTTGCTTTTGTGTTACGAAGACACTATCGCGTGTTTGATATAGTCAACTGTTTCTTACTCTGAAAAGAAAATGCGCTGGTAGTTTTTTGGCTTTTTTTACGCATTTCCATCTTCATATACGTCAGATCTCGTTCTATCACGCACTCAAACGTTGTGTTTAATTATATGCAAAATTCTCCGCACACAACACATAACGCAGCATTTCGGCAGTTTACGCTTGCAAGTCTGACACAGTAAAGACACCATACCAGGCTACTCGTGCATTCAAAAGCTACTCAGATCGTTTTACGTCCCTTTCTACCATTAACAGAGCGGCCATTTTGTCCCGTGGGCCTTTTACGCGCTCAGTGGTTTCGATAAATCTGACACAGTACGCGTACTTCTTCTGTTGTCATCGAACGAATGTTGACATTCGGCAGCATGTGCCCATAAGTACGTGTGAAAGACTTTGAAGTGGTCACCATTTGAGCTCGAAAATAGTAAATCAAGGTGGTTCTGAAAAACTTTACTGCACGAATCTAAGCATAATCAAATGCTTCGTTCGAAACGAGCCTGTTATCGTTCTTTGCGTTTGCCCATTTCCACATCTCGTTTCGTTCTCTGAATTGCGCGAAATGTCATCTATCCATGTGAAAATCAAACATGAAAAGAAGAGAACACAAGTGGCTAAAAACGCGTCAATGAAATAAAAACGTCGCCTTCTCTTTACGCTGCGTAGCTGGGACCTTGAAGCGGCGAAGGGATATGCCTCGAACAGCAAGTACGGCTGCAGAAGACGCCCAATTTTGCTATCCACATATTGAAAAAAAACGTGCGAAGTGGAGTGCTAAGAGTGCCACAAAATCGTTGACTTGGCAAACGTAGGAGAGAAGGAGGGCGTGATCTTCTTAGCGAGGACAATAAGTTTTATTATCACTAGACACTTTATGGCTGTCGCACGTACTATATATAAGTGACTGTGACAAAAGTATTTTGTCGTACGTGGCTAAATCACGACATGATTTTGAGCTTCACAGTAGTGGAGTATTCGAGATGTTTAGACAATCTCGCGTTGTTTAACGTGCCCTATACTATGACACAGCACACGGCCGGTGTCGACTCGTTCTAAATGAAACTTCCCCGGCCGGGATCGATCATCCGACGTACACGCGTTGCAGGTTTGCTGTTGGTGGCTACCTTGCACCACATTGGCTACATTACGACCGAGTATAAAAAAATTTAAGGCTGGCATCATGGTTACTTTTTTTGCTGCTTTTAAACATTTATGATGGATCATTAGGGAGCCATCTTTTGATTATTTGTAGATAAGAAACAATTCTATTTCGCCACAAGAGGGAAGCAATGAATGCGAATGCAACAAACTGGAATGTCACTTGAATGACGGCAAGCAGGCCAAAATGTGCAGCGTGCTTGTCAAGGACAAAGGACGCACGGAAATGATACACACAGCAGGCGCAAACTAATGACGTCCCCAGATGGCTTTTAACAATGCGGCCCTCAACGCAAACAAGGATGTATGTTGAAGCAGGTCGCACGAACGACAGACACAAGCGGGGAACAAGTACACGAGACGAGCGCTTTTTTTTTACAAACTGGCCATGCTATTCGCTGTCGTAAACAAAGGAGCTCACACGAAAATAACGCACACGTGTACATAGAACGAGAGGAAACAGCTATCACAGTTGTTACTTCGCTGTGTTGAATCATCGCGCTCCTTGCAAATCGTGCAGCTCCGGGAAGCCAAGGGACCCTCGTGCTCTCTATGAATTCATTACAAGGAATGGAGTGAAAGCACTAGGCAGACACCTGACGCCCTCTAGATTGCTTAAGGCCTCTCCATTCGTCGGTGACGTCGTCGTCACCACCCTATAGAACGTGCGCGGAGGTCACGTTTTCAAAAAATGCACATTGCCGCATGTTCTCGTTAGCGTATACACGGTGCGTTGCGAATGCATTAGTTTGTTGTTTTTTCTGGTGGCAAGTAGTGCTAATATATATATATATATATATATATATATATATATATATATATATATATATATATATATATATATATATATATATATATATATATATATATATATATATATATATATATATATATATATATATATATATATATATATATATATTATAACGCAGAAAAGGGTGCTACGCACCTCTGGGTCCGGACAGGCTGCCATTGGAACATGAACTTGGCAACGTTTAACGCTAGAACCTAATCTAAATAGGCAAGGCTAGCTGTACTATACCAGAATCTAGAGGGTGTTAAATAGGATGAAATAGGGCCGGAGAAGTTAGGAAGACAGATGAGGCCTATACAGTGCTACAGAATGGGCACGGCCTGTGCTATCGTGGCTTGGCTGACAGAAAAGAACTGGGCGTGGGGTTCCTTATCCACATAAATATAGGTGGTAATGTAAAAAAAATACTATAGCCCTAATGAAAAGGTGGAATGTATTTGAATTAAACTCAATAATAGACACAAGATGAAGGTGGAACAGGCTTGAGCGCCTGCATCCAGCCATGATGACACGTCAGTTGAAAGCTTCTATGAAAACGCGTAATTGGCAATGCATAGGGTAAAAACACAGCATACTATACTCATGTGCGACTTGTATGCCAAAATAGGGAAGAAGCGGGCTAGAGATCAGGCAGTAGGAGTTCTTCGTCCCAGCAGTCAAAGAACCTCATTAAGAAGCGTCAAAGCATGAAAGCCTCAAATACAATAGGCAAAATGGAATAGGCAGAGCTTTAGAAGTTGATTAATAGGCGTAAGGTATCCGATATAAAAAGGTTTAACATGGAGAAGATCGAACACGCTCTGAAGAACGGAGAAAACGTGAATGCAGTGAAGAGAAAACTCGGGATAGGGAAAAACCAGATTTATGCATTAAGGGACAAGGAAGGCAAAGTAACTACAAATATGGATAGGATAGTTAAAATAGCGCAGGAGTTTTGCAGAGGTCTCTAGAGTAGCCGGTAGAAAGAACCACGTCCATAAAATAAGAACTAGCAGTAACCCAGATGGCATTCCACAAGTAATTATAGAAGTCAGAACAGCCTTGGAGAGCATGCAAAGAGGCAAAGCTTCTGGTGAGGATCAAATAACATCATATCTGCTGAAAGACGGAGGACAAATTTTGTTAGAAAAACTAGCCACCCTGTTTACGAAGTGTCTCCTGGCGAGAAGAGTACCAGAATCTTGGAAGGATGCTACAGTCACCTTAAAACACAAGAGATGAGTAGGTCTCTAAGAATTACAGGCCCATCAGCTTGCTCTCCGTCGAATACAAGCTATTTGCAAAAGTAATGGCTAAGAGATTTAAGACAACGCTAGAATTCAATCAACCAAAGGAACGAGCAGGATTTCACACAGGCTACTCAACAATCGACCACATTGATACTATCAGTCAGGTAATATAGAAATACTGAGAATACAGCCAACCACTATACAAAGCCTTCATAGATTACGAGAAGGCATTTGATTCAGTGGAAATATCAGAAATCACGTGGACACCACGGAATAAGGGTGTCGACGAAGGGTATATAATTATCCTGGAAGAAATGTACAGGGGATCAACTGCCACCTTAGCACTCCATTAAAGAAAGCGACAAATTAACAATAAAGAAGGGTGTAAGGCAGGGGGATACAATCTCCCAAGATAATGACCGCGTGCATACAGAAGGTTTTCTGATGTCTAGAATGGAAAGAGTTCTAAAAAGAAGTCAATAAAGAGTACCTTAGTAACCTACACTCTTAGTCAAATCCTCGCTACACTACACGCCTGCAGGCAGGAAATCAAGTCAAATTATCACCGCTTCTACGTGACTCCATTGCTGTGTCCCAGAGAAACCGGCCCGATTTGAAGTGACCTTCAGAATAACCGGGATTCTAGGTCAAATTTTTCCTGGCAAGATAAGGCCTGCGGTCAAGTGTGACATTTCCCTAGGCAGTCCGGTCCTAACGTGGTGGCGGGAAAAAAACATTATTTTACGCTTTAGAGCGGTTTCTCACTCATAGTGCGGCGGATAATGTGACTACCCATAATTAGGAAATCATAAATTATCACAATCACCTACATTTGCGATTTTAACGTGCAAAGCACACACAGCCCTGGAATCGAAATTAGGACTACATGCACGCGAAGCAGATGTCTTACCCATTGCACTGCAGCGCCACTGCGTGAAGGCGAGTCTTTTTACGGGTATATACCTACCAAGGGGCTTTTTGTTAACCGTCAGCGGAACCTTGAACTGTTTTTGTGTCATATGCATGCATTTGATCAGCGAAGAGTTTGTAGGACTTCATGAACTCGAGACAACCACGGTGAGCGCTTTAGGCTCTAACTGCGGTTTGTGGTGCGCCGTTCCGCAAGAATGATTAACGTACGTTTGTGCGTCGTTTTAGTGCTGCCCCGTGAGCCACAGGTGTTACGCTCACCGAAATTCGCGGACGAGGCTGTGTTCGGCTGTCGCCTCTTCGCTTTTTTTTTTCTTTTGAAGCGTGAGGTACACTGGCTTTGCTGAGCCAATTTCGCGTGGCACTGGTCTGCGCATGCGCAACGATACTCCGCCACCGCGCGCGGCTCGCCGCCGGTGTGCGCGCAATTCGATGCGCTGCGCAGACTATCAGTGGTGCCACGCACCGGAGCCGGCACTTCCCTCGCACTCGGCCGCGGTCGCGTACGACTCGCCGCCGCCGGTGTGCGCTTTCCAGAGGAGTGCCGTCATAGCCTTGGTAGACATATGAACGCCGACGCGCGCGCCTTCCCTGTGCAGTCGCCATCTGACACTGCGCTGAAGCCGCTTGATAGCGCCTCTGACTGGCGTTCGCCACTGTAGTACAGCCACGGAGAAGCAGAGTGCAAATGCTGCTCAACGGTGCACTAGAGCGGATAAGCTTAACTCATCGGATCCCGAAGTAGTTGCCCGGCAAAATAAATATACATGTGCCACATAATATGTATACCGGTATACGTTACTGTCCTAACATAGTCACATAATTATATACGTATAAAATCAAATTATTGCTCTATTCTAAGAATAAATTCGTTTATGTAAATATTTGTATGCATTACATTAAGCACCACGCTTTCATAGGCTATCGGAAATCTTTCTGTTATACCTCCATTATTCCGAATTTGAACAGTAATTTCTAAAACCACTCGATTCTTGGCCAATTCCCCATAGTGGGTATGCGCCATTATCAATAGGTGAACAACAAGAACAACAACGACGACGAAACCAAGCTGCTCCAGGAGCTTACAGTTGCGATTTCATCCTTTCGAAGAAGACGGTAGCGAGAGTGCTTCAAGCAAGATGAAGCGCCGAATGACGAGTACGCGGTGACGAAGCAGACCTAAGACGCAGCGAGAGGACGACTTCGACAGGCGCAGCAAGGCTTGGCAAGCTGTGGCGACGCGGTTTCCGATACGGCGGCCCCCAAATAGGCAACCATGCGCAACAACATCCAGGGCAACATCGGAGGAGCCAATGCGATGTGGAAATCTCGCGCAAGATGCCCCTGTGAAGCAGGTTAGCCGCGTTATTGATCTTATTAACGTGAATCACTCACATATGATGCCATTGTGCCAACTTTTGAATCAGTGAGCCTGAAGAAACCAGACATGCAACGATTCGATGTTTGAGCCACGCAAAAGTAACGTTCATTCAAGCTTCGCTTCTGCTTTGGACCGCCGCGCGCAATATTGCATGTCATATCTTCTTTTCCCGAAACTTTGTCTCCATCACTTTTGCATGTATGCATTCTGGTGGCGTTGGTGATATACAAATATACCTTCTTAACACCATGCAGAAACTCGTGAAAAGGGTGTCCTACCAAGTGTTCGCTTGCGTGTACATCGAGCCTACACGATCCACAGCAGCTGCAATCACCGAAGGAAAACTTGGAAGGAGGAAGTGGTTCCAGTGAACACACTTTCACCGCTTCAGCAGGGCCGTTCTCAAGACAAGAATTCACTCGCCTGACAGGAAATCCTATGCTGCGCCGAACGGGCTATCAAATACGCCTTCTGTAGCCTGTTCGCCAGCGATCTCATGTTCCGAACCATTTCTATGGCCAGTACACAGAAATTGCCAGGCTCTAATGTTTTTGAATATTGTTAATAAAGTCCTATTGAATCGTCATTTTTGTCCTACAATATTGAAGCACCAATGAAACTTCGTTTGTGTTTTGTTGGTGCGTAGCTTTAAAGGTGAAGAGTTAGGGGCTAATTGGGGTGGACCACAGAAAGATGACACAGTGCCAGTGCTTTTACAATAAAGAATCGATATAATGATTGATTGATTGATTGCCCCTATTATCCGAGCGCAATCTGTCATGGGGGATCGGCCATGAATTGTTGTTGTTGTTGTTGTTTTCTTCTGGATATGGCACATACCCAATTAAGGAAATCCACCAAGTAGAAAGTTAATTTCCCCGATACTTTCAGCATTGTTTTCATTCCTAGGAGAGCTAGTTAATTAATGAATGATTTGAAGTACCAATTGCCAGTTTTAAAGTATGTATTACACGCACACTCTAGCAGGATAATCGTTTAGTCACAGTGATATATCGCTGAACGGCAAATAAAACATCCCCATGGCTGTACCACATTATAGAAGCCCCAAAAGAAAGAATTAAGAACAGGTTCTGATATGAAACCGACAAAGCGCAGCATGTACATGCAGATGTTGGTTTGCCACACCAACCAACCACACCAACCATGACACACCAACCCTGGGAGATTGGGCGCGGCACGGTCGGTCGGTCGGTTGGTCTGTTGCTCGACATCTTGGCGCAATCCGCTCTGGTGAATATAGGCCACGAATCGGACGTTGCTTTGCTTATTGGTTGGTTGGCCTCAATAGGAATGGCTCAACCCACCATGGGTGATTAGCCATAAATCACGCGGCAGAGGGATATTGGGGGGAAAAGGGGGGTGGCAAAAAGTATTTTTAGGTAAACGAAAAGATCAGTTGTGCTAACACTCTATTATGAATTGTTTTAAAAGAAATTATGAAAAATAAAAATAATAAATATATACTAAGATGCATGAAGTAGACTAATGACGAAAATAAGTAATAGGTATGTACTTGTGATATTAGCATAGTAGCCCTTTTGATTCTTTTGTATAGTTATATACCGCTCTATATATGTCCCTATTGCAATGACCTAGTGCCCATGTTCCTAGGGAGAGTGATACTGTTTAAGACAGCTCGTGCCTATGTTTTCGGAAAGATGGTGTCAGAAATATTTGCCTTAAATTTCGATACCTGCGGCATTCTGAGAAAACGTGCTGTATAGTTTCTGCTTGTGTACAATAGTAGCATTGAGGGGGGGGGGAACAAAGGCAAGTATCTAAAAATAAAAGTTTTGAGATGGAATTCTGCATCACAACTTGGTAAACGTCACTTCAAATTGTCTTATTGCACACTATGCGCTCTACCACTACAACTAAAGGTGCTGAAAATCTGCGCCATTTAGAACAGAATAGTTGGTGTGTTCCTGCGTACACAGTAATTTCGAAATCTCGCGTTTGTATAAAGACAGCAGGGTCTTCAAATATTCAGGATGGGGCCCTAAATCGACGCTGCCGCCAGTGTGTCCGCTGCTTCATTTAGTATTAGTCCAGTGTGACCTGGCACCCAAACCAAACGGACAACGCGAACATGATTTGGCATATATGTGTAAAATTATGATGATGATTTTGTGATGATGATGATGGTAATGACCTCATATGTATGGCACTCACCCACAAATGGGGATGGACCGAGAACCAGGTGGCAGGATACTTAAAGTGACGAATCTAAAACGTCTTTGTTCAGTTCCTTATGCACGAACGTCACCTTCGTCTTTCACATTCCTCAATCGCAATATGTGCGGCGCTCTAAAGTTTGAAAATTAGTTCCTTTCTTATTTTTGTATCAGTTTCGTTATTTCATTACCTTAATTACTCATATTATTCGACATTTCTTCATATTCATTTTTTATTGCTTTACATGCGTTTCGACCCCAATATACGTTGAATATCCTGCCCCCTATCACGACAAAAGGCAAAATAACGCAAACCCTTTATCGCTCGGTAACCCATATAGTCTTTAGGATAGGGCACTAGGCAAGATGAAACATGTATTCACCGGCTCTGTCACGACGCTCTCTTTTTTCAATCAGACTCTCGGGAAGTAGTAGTAAGTCGTACTGTCGGGCAACAGTAACACTCGGGAACCGAACAGTCAACTACTCTAAAGTATATCTTAACGCAGCACTTTATTGACAGCGTAGCTTGAGCTTAGAGATGCGGCACCTGCTCGGCCTGTGACGAAGCCGGGCCTGTGCAATGCGCAATATAAAATCGCTGTCCGTCTTTTTGAGAGCCATAAAACTTAACGGAGCTTTATGAATAACCCGTTTGTGTGTATGTGTGTGCGTGACTGTATATGTAATATGTGTGCATATGCGATCATTGTATATACCGTAATCAACACCCTACACATGATGTCGCCCCGCCGCGGTGGTCTAGTGGCTAAGGTACTCGGCTGCTGACCCGCAGGGCGCGGGTTCGAATCCCGGCTGCGGCGGCTGCATTTCCGATGGAGGCGGAAATGTTGTAGGCCCGTGTGCTCAGATTTGGGTGCACGTTAAAGAACTTCAGGTGGTCAAAATTTCCGGAGTCCTCCACTACGGCGTCTCTCATAATCATATGGTGATTTTGGGACGTTAGCCCCACAAATCAATCAATACACATGAAGTAGCAAGCCAGGCAATGAACCAGATTGCGATATGCGGGTCAATCGTTAAAAACATTTTTTATCTATCTACTATCTTGCCAAGCGAGTAATGCAGTGGGATCGTGAACTACAGGTAGAGCGCTGACATTGCTACAAGTTAGTGTTGCTTAGAACCCCCCCCCCCCCCCCCATTAAAATGAACATCTTATTGGCATTGCCAGGAGCTCGATCCTGAAGATCTTATATTATGTTGCAGAAACTACTGTATCCTCTCAAGATTACTAGTGCACTACAGCGAAAGTGACTATGCAGCGCATCTTTAGCGAATCTCTAATTATCGTATGCGGATACCCAGTGTCATGTACCAGTTACTATCCTAAGACAGAGAGAGAAAAGAAAGGTCGGGAGATTAACCAGATATTGGCATCCGGTTCGCAACCCAGCACTGGGGATGGGGAAATATGGCCAAGAAAGAGGGTGTAAAGAGAGGAAAAAAAACGCATGTGCACTCAGAAGAAAACAAAAACGCACAAGGGAAGGGCGTTCTGGCTACAAACATCCAGAAAATCCGTCACAACGTCACAAAAGAAGGCTCTGCAAGCGCTACTGCGCTTTTCGCGAACTGTCTTAAGGGAACCACAAGTAAGATACTATCTGGACTGTCCAAAAGCGTAGCCACAATTTTTTTTTTCAGGGGGCTTTAACCATACTTTGTGATTGATTGGTATGATTGATATGAAAGGTTTAACGTTCTAAAACCACCATATGATTATGAGAGGCGCCATAGTGGAGGACTCCGAAAATTTGGACCCTCTGGGGTTCTTTAACGTGCACCTAAATCTGAGCACACGGGCCTACAACATTTCCGCCTCCATCGAAAACGCAGCCGCCGCAGCCGGGATTCGATCCCGCGACCTGCGGGTCAGCAGCCGAGTACCTTAGCCACTAGATCACCGCGGCGGGGCACCATACTTGGTGTATGTTCGTGTACGTTAACAAATTTAAGGAGAGAGGGTTCAGTCCCCTCCTCCTCCAGCTACTCCAGTGGGGCTGTCCTACTGCAGCTGCAGAAGTCGTGTAAATGCATGCATAAGTAAAGGTCAGTGGACTGATTGTAACTCACTGAGATTGATTATGTAACAATAACATTACTTATTGTACTACGACAGTTAACCTATTTTATCCGTTTCTTTTTTTCAGCGTTTTTTTTTTTGAAAATTTCGAGTTGTTAAAAAGCACAATATCTGAATGAAAATAATTATAAACATGCGGCCAGATTTTATGCAGGTATTTCCAGAGTTATTTATGAAACCCGTTTGCAACTCATTATTGATAGCAATTAGGCTCTAACATCACAATTTAACGCTTTCAACAACAATTACACAGACAGTCTTCGTCAGGAAGAACGTCCGTTTAGGATTGGAATAACATTTACAACTGTCACCACTTTTGCGGTTCTTTGGTTTAACGGAGTTTAACGCAATTAACGTCCTAAAACGACTCAGGCTAGAAATATGCCATATTGGAGGACTCATGATGATTGCAATCACCTGGGGTTCTTAAACGTGCTCTGATAGCGCAGAGTACACAGTCTTCTACAGCATTCCGCTACCGTCACGGCCAAAGTATAAACTACGTCTTTCGTACCAGTATTCGGATACTTTAACCAAAAGGCCCCCGCGGTGGCTCTGCCATCATGTTTGCTTGGGATCACCCATATAACGACCGATGTCTGAAGTCACTGGTTCCTGCGTCTACAGAACGAATGACTGCAATATTGCAGAATAGCATCCAGGAATGCCGACGCGCAGCGAAGAAATGCACAAATATCCCCGCGTAGTGTTGCGTGACTTCGCATTTTCTCTCACGCACAATACAGCACGCTGTGCTTAGAAAAGTGTGAACTCCTGAACTTCCTCACCGGTCCCTGAAAAACGTATTGCTCCCCGGAAGTCTATATTCGGCATGTTGGCCAAAGAAGTAAGAAGAGACGGCAACTTGATGCGCGCTTTTTTACGAGCGGGCCGCGCGAGATGGTGAACTAACTGGAAATTGTGTCGGGGTTGCTGAGTACGCCCCTTATTCGGGGCCTGCTTGAAAAAACGAATGGCACTCGAACCCATCATTCAGACATTGCTCATCCGACAACTTGCAGAGCTTTACTGCTAAACTAGTTAGCTTCACCGAAGCAAATCGATCATGTAAACATCTCTCCTCACGCAAGGCGCACAAGAAGATGCAGATGGGCGCCATATGTGTGGAGAAAATGGGGCGCCGCCAACAAATGACGTTTTCCTAAATATTTTTTAACAGCCGTAGTGCAATCAGTGGTCAGATAATCAATTACTCTGTGTATTTGTTTTGATAGAGGGCGCGTGCACGCTATCGCACTCAATAATTACCGAAGAAGCAACAAATTACAAAACTATTTGGAATGAATGTCAGAGCCGAAATCGCGCAAGTTTCTTTAATGTTCCCTGGAAAAAGAAAGCGTGTTTGGTTCTCGGTATATAGTGGTTTTTGACAGATCGCTTTGCTGGTATTTGTGATGTATGCTGCATTTTTTTTACATTTCTCATATTGTGCAATGTTGGACTACTTATACACATATTGACTACGAAGATCAGTTTCTGGTAGCACACTGTGATCGTAAAAAGCTTCGCCTTCGCGAATGGAACGCGACAGCGTGATCGGATCCCGTGTGCATCGCCCCCTCATTAGCTCGCCCCGTTTCGCTCTTCGGCAGACGCCGTGCCGTGAGTCTGTGCACGCAAGATTGACCACTTTAAGCTCGCTTAGAAAGCATATTGCAAGTACAGTGGTGAAATGTCCTTTGCGTCCATAGCTAGTGCCGTCAGCTGGCAAGATAGCCTGCGGCCATGCGCATCTTTTTAGGGTGAACGCCTTAGACGCCTCACCAAACAAGAAAATTTACCACCGGCATCCAACAGGAGCGATGCAAAAAAGAGAGAAAAACATCATAGGAACATGGGGTGACAGATCTACAAGTTCTGTGACGCCACCATGACGTAACGTGATGACGTTATTACATGGCAGTCGTTGGGTGAATAGATGTGGGTTGACCACGGAGGCCGTGCAAAAGCCGGTGAGGTACATAAAGCTTCAAGGGGGATCAATAAATCACCTGAAAGAAAGAAAGAAAATGAAAAGGATGGCCTTCCTTCTTTAGTCGTCTATGCAAAAGAAACCGTACGAGTTTTTACACTCTCGTTCTCAAAAGAAACGCGCAGAAGAGGGTGCGCTTTTCCGCAAGCAAGGAAGCTCGACGAGAAGCAAGCTTACCGTTGTCAGGAAGCGCCAAGCCATTTGCAGCACGACACTTGGGTCATTATAACGTAAAAAACGCTTAAACTAGAGTCTGTTAATCTATTATCATAGATAGTTCGCATTCTAACGGTACTGGTGATTATGAAGGAAAGCGGCTCGGATCATTGATGAAGAGTGAAAAGTAACAGCATCAGAATAAAACCATTACACCATCACGACCTTATGTATGCATAGCGGCAGCTATTCAGGATTTAATGGCGAAAAGTGTGCCGCAACACTTTCAATATTTAAATTCTCTCATTTACAGCATCTTAAAGCGGCTAAACACAGAGATGTGCTGCGTTAAATAGACAGCAATAAGTAATAAAAGCCGTTCAAATAAAATGCAAGTTAACTAGAAGTGTTGGTTAACCGTTATCATATGTGCATGCGCACTCTTGATAGTGTCATTTAATCATATGTCAATCTTTGTGTTTGCTATGTGTTGAGTCAGAGTTCTGTCGCAAATTAGAAATGCCTTCGAAGCCAAAATCATTAAGCTCACGACGGAAGCATGGATGACGAGTCATCACCAGCACTTCAATGACACCACATTCGCGAGCAGAGATAACTTGGGGTAAATGGCGTAGGAATCTGGTTTCGAGCATGACTCTGGCATGCAGGCACACTACGATGGTCCCTGTGTGAGTGCATTCCCTTTTCCAAGAATGTCCATTTACGCGTTCATCTCCAGCTCGAAAAGCCGTCTGGAGAAAAACGAGCAAAGATCCCATAGAAAGAAAGACCAGACTGTTTTTTTTTCTAGCGCGCACGGTATCGGCTTTATTGGATGCTATATGATTCACATACCAGATCTTTTTCTTTGTACCAACAGCAATTAAATTATTGTCAGAAATACAGTTTGTAAAAATACTATAGTGAATATATATTAAAATAGAGTCGTAAAAAGAGGGAGATCACAGAAGGAACAAAGGGTTTTCGAGGGTACACGTTTCTTGTCTACTCTGATACAACGATATGGCACAGTGAGAAACAATTATTGCCCACAGCGAACCACCTTCTCCCCACAAAGAAGGGAAGGGGATCAGCTTGTCGATGCTGGCCGAGCCAATTGAGCACCGTCGCCCTATGTAGCCGATCCGCAAATTCGTGGTTCTCCATCACCTTGCGCGTGTGTGTTTTTTTTTCTTTGTGAAACAAAACGGGGGAAAATGATCAAATCTTTCGTTGCCTCAGCCCAAGTGAACATCCGGAACCGCGTTGCATTTAGCTCAGCCATGTAGCACGACGTCTCAACCAACGAATGCAGTTGTTCTTTGGCGTTATTTACTATAGTATTTTTTTTTCTGCAGGTCTCGAGTATTCGACTACTGTTACACTCCAAACACCGTCGGTGTGCGTGAACCCGCTGCTCTTTCGGCACTAACCTTTAATGCTCAACAACTAGCCGCGCGCGAAAAGAAAAGAAAATTAAATAAACGGTGACCAAAAGAGGACCCGCAAGGCGACCACAGTCCTTGGGTGCATAATTGCATCGTGCGAGCGAACTAGTGCGATCTCACACCGGAATTTAATGCTCGAGTGAATCTGTTCACGCAGCGACATGCACAGACGTGAAACGAAATACACAGTCATGCGGGCCGCCGGCAACGCGCACAGGCGGCGACACTGGTGCGCCGCTTCGTGTCGGCTTCTCCACGGCGCGCCTAGGCTTCGAATCTTGGAGGCGAAGCACGCTGAGAGACTGTCGTCTACACCGCCCTATATTTCTTCTTCGGTTGTTTCGGTGGCTCATCAGTGCGCCCGGCGCGCTGCATAGGCCGCGTGAACAAAAAAAAAAGTAAATAAAACGCTCATGCGTCTAACAAAGTGGACGCACACACACACACATATAGATAAGACTCTACAGCGGAAGCCCTGGATGTTCCGTCGGAACTGCCCGACACACACGGTCGTGGTTTCGGTGCACAGACTCGGAGACAGGAGCAGCGACGGGTCTGAGACCGCCGTGCCCTCCCCGAAACAGCAAAAATACGCGTACTCTTAATGTGTGACATCTAAAGTTACCCAAAAAGTTTACAGACACCGAGAAGGCATGCGGATACCTCTGCGAAATGGAAGACATGGTTAATCAGGAGTTTCCAGCCCTGACTTGATCACAAGAGCGAGAGGAGGGCGGCAGCCCCTCGCGCGTGGCTTGCTTGCTTGCTGAGCGACCGCGCTCGCCGCCAGCCGTGCGTCATCGCCGGGAGAACCCAGGCGGCGGCGCCCACGTCAACGGAACGCGGCTGCCGTCGCGCTGCGCTCCGTTGTTTGTTTGAGCGCGTCCATTCCAGCCGCACAGCAGTCACCGGGTTGCGCACTCCACGCACTTAAAAAAGCTACTTGCTCTCCCGGAGGTGCAACGTCGTCCCAAAAACCAGGCTCGTTGGGCCGCCGCGAATGTGGGCCAGGTTTGCAGTTAGCACTGCCGATACTCGTTCGTGCCGGAGCAACGCTTCACTAAATGCGCTGGTCAGTCGCCCGGTGACGTGAACAGTTCGTCTTTCAGGTGACACTTTTTTCGTTGTTGTCACCCAGTGAACACTTGTAAGGGAGTGTTAGAGCAGCGTTGTTATTGGCTCTACTGCTTTCATTCTATTGGGGCAGTTCGGCATGGGACGATGTTACACACTTAGGGGGCGTTAACACATCAAGCATGCGAGGAGCGGGTTAACTTTGGAGTGCATGCTTTCTCTCCTCTCGTACATTGGCGCGTGGAGAAAACAACAACTGACGAGGAACGCCTGGGGAATGACGTTCTGAGTGGAGCCGCGGCATAAGTCGACAGCTACGGTCAACAGCAAAAAAATTAAATATCTACGGATATTCGTTTAGGAAGCGTGCACACTGCACATTAAGGGAAGCAACAAGTGGTGTCTACAGAGCCCGGGGTGCTCACAACAGCTTAAGACGATATGTTGTCACATCCTAACGCAAACTGATTTGCCTGCTACTACAACGACAGGCCTGTACAAAAAAAAAAGAGTGTTGCTTGAAAGCGGTTTTGAACGCTGGAACCAAAATGCTGCGTACAACGAAACAAGCACCATATGTAGAATCTGTGCAATTCAGGCGTTCGAACCAATGACTACGGGCTCGTAGAAACTGTACACATCGTGTGCCTTGCATGTACGCAAACAAATAACGTGCGGCTCCGAAGCGTCGCTAAAAAAGCGGGGCGCAACAACACAGGATTCTAATGACAATAGTGGCGCTCCGGTGGTGGCTGAAAGGCGGCCCTACGCCTTGAGAACGGACTGCAGCAGCATCTCCCTGTGAGAAGTGCGCATGTGCCGGATCAGCGTGGCCTCCTTGGCGAATTTCTTGTGGCAGTGGCCGCACATGAGAGGCTTCACTTGCAGGTGAATGGAGCGCAGGTGCCGGTTGAGGTCCCCTGCACAGCGCCAGCCACGTCTTCAGCACGTCTCGATAATGAGCTACCGAGGACGGCAGGTGAGCGACAAATGGTTCGGAAAGAACTTCGAGCAACGCCTTCTTTGGCGTGCGAAAAAGCAGCACAAATTTATTCGCACTATGATGACGCCACGGCTACGTAGATAATGAAAGCTCTTACCCCTCCGAACTTTCACTGTGTCTTGCCAATTATAGAATACGCGAGCTATACACTGAATGTTCATTCGAAAGATTCCTTCTTAACTTCTCTTACACTGATCTATAACGGGGACAATGTGAGGCAGTAGCATATCCTCTTATTAGCCTGTCTTCTGAATGGGTCCAGTTTCTAGAGCTGTATTCTAGACATAAAGTATCAACAAGTTTACTTTGACGCCATCATTCAGAAAAACTCGAGAATCAGCTTGCTTTGTGAGGGCACTCTTGTCTGGCATGAAGGCTAGGCGAAAGATGACAAAGATGCTCGATTTGCTCATAGTCGAACTGCAAGGATAAGTTGGTCAGCCATCCCCCCTCCCCTTTTTTTCTGTCTTGTATTCAGCAACGCCAAACAGGGGAAATTACACGAGCCTCAAAAAGAACATTCATCATTCCCATCCTCACTAGCGACATCCTCTGTTTGCTATAGCCCTTTGCGTTGACCTTGACACGCTGCAGAGAACTGCCCTTCGCTACGCACCTTTTAGTGCTTTGTCCAGCCCCTTTCGCGAATATTTCTGTGACGCTGTCCCCTGTTTAACGAATGGTCATTGCACATGATTTCCTATGGCAACAGCTAGCACCTCAGTATTTGCGCTCACCAGAATTTCAAAATGACCTAGTACGTAGCTTTGTTGTCAGGTCATCTTCCTCTTTACGATGTTCACATGATCAGCGGAGTTTATCTTAATTATCCTCTAATGTGTGCTTTAAAATTTCTTAGCCTTACGTCAGTCGGTCATTTCATCCCTTTAGTCACGCTTCCAGACCCTCCCTTTTAGGGGCGAAGCTCCTTAGGGCGTGGGCTGTGCGTCCCCTGTAGCCTGTATGTAGCCACCTCTAGTTTAGTTCTTGCAGTGTTCACTAGATGGCGGTACCGTCCCCTGTATGTAGCCACCTCTAGTTTAGTTCTTGCAGTGTTCACTAGATGGCGGTACCGTCTCCTGTATGTAGACACCTCTCGTTTAGTTCTTGTAGTGTTTACTAGATGGTGGTACTTGTAGCTGATGATGAAAAGATGCAAGATGTTATAAACTAGAAAGCGGTACTTGTAGTTGATGAAAGACGCGAGATCTTATAAAATAAGAATGATGTCACATATGGCGCGTGTCATTGGTTGAAGGCAATCGTTCGATTTAGTGCGGCGACGTACGCTAGGGGGAGCGTTGCAATAAAATCTGTTCGCTGTTGGCGCGCGCTCGGAGTCGCCGGATGGATAAGGGTGCACAGCGGAGAGAGCGCAAGGCGGCAGCAGCGCGCGCTCGCAGACAGAATCCCGATGTGCGAGCGCGCGAGGCAAGGGACATCGCAAGCCATCCATCGTCTAAGAACAAATAAAAGTTGATTTGTGTATATACACACACAGCGTTTCTCACGTCTTTACATGATGATCGACTGGGCGAATTACACGGAAGATTCACAGTTTACCGATGAATCTATCCGGAGCTTCGCCCATTCATCATCATTCACCCCGTGAATATGCCGTATTTTTTTCCTTTAAATTTATAGCCTAAAACTCCTCTTCATGTACCTTCCTCTTGCCTAGTTACATAACAGTACAATCTTCGTCAGCTAAAGCACCCTGATTGATATGTGGGGTTTAACGTCCGAAAACCACCGTATGATTTGAGCGACGCCGTAGCGGAGGACTCCGGAAATTTCGACCACCTGGGGTGTTTTAACGTGCACCCAAATCTGAGCACACGGCACTTACAGCATTTTCACCTCCATCGAAAATGCAGCCGCCGCAGCCGGGAATCTATTTCGTGAACTGTGGGTCAGCAGCCGAGTACCTTAGCCACTAGACCACGGCGGCGGCCGCTAGGAGCACCCTAAATACCAGTAAGCTTTAATTCACGGCTTCTTAAAAATACGCTTTCTTAATTACCTCGGTCCGCATCACAGAAAAGCCGTACGTTAAAAACATTTGTACGAGAATATTTCAGTCACTCACGATGCATGATATATCATTAGCGAAGACGCGTGACCAATGGAAAACGCCCTTACGAAGGAGAAGTTTTGTGAATTGGGCCTCTCATCTACAAACCTGCGCCACAGAAACATCCCATCTTTATTATACTGGTGAGACAGTTTCTCCAGGTGCGTCCTATTTAAACCGCTAAGACGCTGTGTTTTTCTTAAGTTCTTGCGTAGTATAATATATTTATTGTTGTTTCAATTTGAAGCTGACTATTACGCCAGAACGTGCTGATATAACCTCACTTGTCACCTTATCTCACGTACCACACCACTCAGTTATTTTGTTGGTGAAATTTTTATGTTACTATGTACTATCAAACGTGTCCGTCAGTAAATGAAATTGTGTAAATGCGTTATAGCTACACACGAGGAATACGTCAGGAAAGAAGAATATGCATGAAATTAAACTTTCTGTCCCCTGTAGTGATTGCTGAATTACTTTAATTGTGCCCCAAACAATGCACGCGCGCGAAACACACACACGCACCGAGAGAGAGAGAGAAATGCCAAGACTTGCAATAGCCCCAGCCTCACACTTTCATGCATGAGTGCCCTCTTGCATTATTTTTTGTTAGATCAAATCATTGGTGGGTTGAATTGTGCATAGGCTGCTAAGCGAAATTGCCAGGTTGTTCCCCTGAAAGGCGTATTCTGCGAGTTGTCCGGTAGATGATAAATGTAACACGTGTACCTGAACATTTTATCACATTTTCTTCTTTGGGCTTGCTTATATTGCTGCATGCTCTTTTGAACATTTTAACTCAGCAATACAACATTTATTTGCCTGTTTCTCTCATGAATTTGTCTTCACTCGTGGGATTTACAAGTCTCTACATAAGCACACTCTACCTTAAGCCTCCTCTTACTAATGATCATCATCCTAGTATATTTTATGTCCACTGCAAGACGAGAAGCTGCCTAAACTATCTCAAGTTTACTGTATCTGGTGCGTGCTGATTGTTTTCTTTCTTCGTATTGTCGCCAACCCACCTGGCTTTGCCTGCTGCGTTTCTTTTCTCTTCATTGCCATTTTGTCGCTCTAACTACCCGCAGCTTGTCTTTAAAACGCATGATAATGTGGCCTACATAGGCCCACTTTATTTTCCTTGTGTCAATGAGGTCATATTACTTGCCTCCAGTTGCCTTTGAATGGCCCTCAAAGGTTCATAACGGCTTTCTAATTAGATTTTCTTTTTAAATTACACTGCTTTCTCGTTTATATTTCATCTTGCTTATATTTATGTGACTGTTCAGTTCTGTTGAATTAATCAAATAAATAAACAAATAAATAAATAAATAAATAAATAAATTCTTGCACAGTACCGACAAGTCTGCATATCAAATGCGTAAAGCTGTAGTTTTCCCCTGTCTACACCCCTGCATAGTCGATTGCACAGCGAAGGGGAGAAGAGGGGAGACTAAGGCGGCCACGCCACCACCCCACCTCGCCCTTTAAGTGTCGGGGTGGCACTAATCGCAAATTCCTTGTTGTAAAACTTATTACACTGCAAACGCAGATAGAATTTCACACTCTCGGTGCCCCCTTTTCTGAAAAAAAAAATCTACAATCATCATGTCTGAGTTCAAATGAAAACCAAGAGGCCTCAAAACGTTCTAACGAAAATGTCTGAATACAGCATGAATACGTGCCGTATACCGAAATGTACGAAATGGCAAAGGCGGCACGAATACGTGTTTTCGTGAGCAATATGAGCTGGAACATCAAATTTATGTTAATTTAATAATCTATAATTAACTGTAATGTACTGCTATGAATGTGACGTATTGAACTTTCCGCTCCAACATTTAGTGTCGTGAACACATTAGTGCTTGCAAACTGATTTTACGCGCTATGGCCTTTAAAAGGTAATTTGAGTATCCCCCCTCGCATTATTCACTTGTGGATGCTGCTTGCTTGTCGTGAAGCTGTTGACAGAGAACAGCTGCGTTAGATATGAGATTATGAGAGTCTTAGTGTATTACCTGTGTATAGCATCGTGATTGAAGTAAAATATGTAAGTTGAAATCTGGTTTTAGTGAAAATAAATAATGCACTTTGTGCAAGTTAGTTTCTTTGTTTCTATTACGTGTTGGGCGCCAAAGGGAAGGCAGTGTTAGGGAGATAATGAGTTCCCCCCTCCTTCATCCGGTTTTTTTATGGGAGGAGTTTCCCTATTATGAGTTACAGTAATATTAGTACTTCTTATCACAAAGCTACGAAAGCCACATTGACCTTTCCATAGCACATTAGAGTATTAGACATGTTAGCATTGCGTAGCCACACAGAACACAGCACTTTAGTTCAGAGGTCATGCTAAAGGGCTGTGTCCTAGAGAGGTGCGCCAACGCCACCCACCTCTTTGGGAGAAACCCTTGGAGCAGTGAGGACAGCCGAAGGGCTTCTCCTTGTTGTGGAATCGCTGGTGGGTGACCAGGTCACTGTGCCGGATGTAACCCTTGCCGCAGAGCGAGCACCGATGTGGTTCCGTCCCCGTGTGCACGTGGAGGTGTCGAGTCAGATCACAGCGCTGAATGAAGCTCTTTCCGCACTCCTTGCAGTGGAACCGCTCATCCTCCTGCGAAGACTGCTGGGATGTGGTGCAGCTCTGGATAACCAGCAGCATTACTCACCTTTGTGCGCACCGTGTGGATCTTCTGATGGCGGGTGTAGTTTCCCAAGCGATTGAAGGTAGCGCTGCACATTTCGCACTGGAAGGGCCTTGAGTTTTTAGGTGGGCTCTCCGGGGTTTTCTTTAGGGATCCTGGGCTTTCGCCGGCACCTGAACTGTCTTTGTTGATGGGGTTAGTACCTTCCAGCTTGCAGATGGCATTAATGCTCACTTCCTTGATGGTGGTTCCGTCTTCGTGCAAAATCTGCAAGAACCCACCCCGGAGAAGAAAACTCGGATGAGTTACCCTCTTGCATTTCATGCCATGACTTACCTGAAACTTGACCGGTGACATCGCGTCAGGCACCAAAAGAAAGTTCCCAAGGATCACCGAGTCCACTGGCAGCACATCCAGGTTGAGACTGTGAGCCAACTGGTTACTGGCGGTGATCTTCAGCTTGCCTTCAAGCACGGCCTGCGTTGCAGGCTCGGGCTTGTCGCGAGCGGGGTCCGGCTCGTTTGGCCCCGAGCAGCACTTGTCCTCCTTGGCCGGCGGCGACGGAGGCCGTCTCGTTTTCAGCTTCTTGTTCTCCTTGCCATCCGGGTGCACGACCAGGTTATTGGACGCGTTCTGGTCACCCAGAGGTGTCACAAACAAGTCGGTCATGTCGGCGGCCTCTTCGAAGGCCGTGCTGTGTTTGGTGATGTCTTCAAGCAGCATCGACGGGTCCTGGTTGATGGTGCTCAGGGCCACGTCCTTGCTGTTTTCGTGCAGCAATGGCGACTCGCTCGCGAACCCATCCAGGTTGAGGCTGTGGTCTTCGTACGCCTCCACCTTGATGAACTGCACCCCTGATGGGCAGAGCGCGGCGCTCAGCGCACGGGCGCCACGCCGAGGCGAGGGCCACTCACCGCTGTCCTCCTGCGTGCTGAGGAAGTCCAGGCCGGACACCTTGACGGCGTCGCCAGCGACCAGCAGCTGCTGCGGGTCGGCCTTGGCGTCGCGGCGGCCCTCAAGCGCCTCGTCGTCCTCCCTGGATGACCGCCGGACGTCGTCGGCCGCCAGCACGTAGTGCACGTCTTGCTTGAACTGGCTCACCAGCTCGCCCAGGCTGGGCACGAGCAGCAGCGAGGGCAGCGTGAGGCCCCCGTCGCGATGCTGCGCGCCCATCACCAGGCTGTTGATGTAGTCCATAGCTGGAGGGCTCTGCATAGCCCCGCCAGGCGCTAGGGCCCGGCTCGCTGTGGCTCGCCGCTTGCCCAGCGCCGTCGCATGGCGTCTCGGCTGCGCCCTGCAGTCGCGGCCCTGGGGCCCTCGGCCCGGCTTCGTGCCACTCCGAGCGGCTCGGGCGCGCGCCTTTGGTGACGATCGAAGGGGTCGCCAGTGCGCACGCTCGTCGCCCTGCGCACTGGGGCCGCCGCTTACGCCGCCACTGGCGCCGCATTGATCGCACAGCGCGCCTCCTGTTTACATGCCCCAATTATCCCGATGCTTTCCCGCTGATGGCTTGAGGCCACCTTCCCAGTCGCTTCTAGTCTGTCGCCTGCTCAAGGCGCGCCTTCTTTGCGGTCGGGCGCAGGCGTACAGTCGTGGCCCGGCAATCCTGCAAAGCCACGGCCGACCGTTTGGCGACGGTGCCATCTGGGCCGCCAAACCGGTTCGATAATCTTTCGGAGCGCGCACTCAGCGCGCATGTGCTGCGATCGATGTCCTGAAGATGGAGCCCACATTGCAACCCATGGCCGAGCATAGCTTGGAAGCGCTCTGCAGAAACACCAAATTCACCAGACGCCAGATTCAGCTCATGTACAGAAGCTTCAAGCAGGTGAGTACTTAACTACAATGCTTGGGCTGGCGACAGCCTCTCGTTGCTGCCGGCAACCGGAATGCGGCGGCGTGCGCTGTCAGCTTCTCTAAGCGGGCTCTGACAGTCAGTTTTCGCGACTGCCAGCTATATTAGCTTTACCGCGCCGTGAAATGACAGTTAGATAAAAAAAAGGTACGTTTGCATGAAGTGCCATTGGTTCATTGTGGGAGCATCCACATTCAGAGCAATGTTAGCATGCACCCAATGGATGCTCGATAAGAGATGACAGTCCGCATACAGGAACTAGACTGAACTTGTTCGTGGGCTAGCGACTCTCAGTAAGGCTGTTAAGCGATTGTTTTGACAAATGCAATGTTACCACAATTTAACACCTACTGCGCCTCGACTAGCCGTCTCTATCACATCCGCGCGCGCTGGTTAGCACTCCTCTGGTGCTATTCTATATCCCGAACAAGGTACAGTATCATCGCTCGTCCCAAAGTTATTCCCAGCCATTCAGTAATCTCAGTCAATACATTTTAGTGTTGGTAATACGGCTCGGTGCACACGTCGTGAAGCAGCCCGGAAGCAACCGGCTTAATGTAGCGCGCGCGCAACAAGCGCAGTACCGACAAAGCAAATATGTTAATGACTTGGTGAAAACATTTGAAAATAATTCGCTCGACTGTTGCAGGAGTGCCCCACGGGTTTTGTGGAAGAGGACAACTTCAAACACATCTTTGCACAGTTCTTTCCATATGGAAGTAAGTATATAAGTCGCATGGCACCATAACACACTCATTTAATAGGAGAAATTGCGAAGAAACTGCGTCTAAAAAGCATGATTGCATTAACATGTAACGTCGACAGCTTATCAGTTGACCGGCACGAGTTCTATTCGCTGACTTTCGAATACAGACTTCAATGAATCCAATGTCAGTTAAATATAGTTCAGTTCATTTCCTTGAATGTTGAGTGTAACTACCTTGAAACCCAGTTCATTCCCTTTAAACGAGTGTGATTATCACGTCAACATATGTATAAATCTGTATACGAAGCTCCTCGCTAGAAACTCTATACTTCTTCTCTTAATAGCACAATTGTGTGCGCGTGCGTTTCCATCAGTTTGGGTGTTCGTGTGTGTTTGCTAAGTTTATTGTACCAGGATAAAAAAAAACGAGCAGAGCTAATACGCAAATATTTTTTCACAGCCCCCCTCACGGTGCATATGAATTTCGGAAGGAACGCAGGAATACAAATTAAAATTGTGAGGGAGGCGCAGTGTTCAAAATGGAGCTGCATAAAGAAGAAATAAAGAAATCTTCTAGAAAAATCAAATAGGGTCACTGAAAATATGCGCAAGCAAAACTTAAAGTCGAGAAACACAGAAAAACGGGTCATTTTCATAAGCTATGCTGCTTCTAGGCCACAGATATGCTGTTTTTATATGTAGTTGCGAGTTTCTTCCACCACGAAATTCCCGGCAAAAATAATGTTGCAAGACTGACAAAAAAAATGAGAGGCCGCGCGATTCTGGGAGAAAAGAGAGAGATAGTGAGAAAAGGCAAGAACCAGCTTATGGTAGAACAACCAGACGAACAAGACATAACACAAGTCTAGCGTCTGAGTTTGTCCTATATTGTAGGCCTGGTTCTGAACGAAAATCTACTTCGGTTCACTTCCAGTTAACGCCATCTGTGCAGAACTTGTGGGTCACAGACACGCCTGAAGGACGTCAATAAATTTCGTGACACCTATCACGAGATGGGTATTAGGGCTGGGTCCAATCCAATCACCAACATATATCCAACACAAGGATATCTCCAGTAGTGGGAAAAAAATGAAAAAGAAAACGGGTTCCAAAGATTAGAGAGAACAAAAGCGACTGCTTTTGCGTTTTGTTGTCACTGCACATATTCTCAAACATTCTGGACGGCCTTTACACAGGGTTTGTTTATGAGCATTGGCGAATGAAGCTCGTGCTCTAACGATCACAAAGAAAGAAAAGTTATACATTTCTATGCACCGTCCGACATCATCACACACTAATGAGGCTTGTACTGGTTGAAGAAGCAATGTTATCTTGGGCCAGTTTATGCCTTATTTCAGCAGTCGGGCGCAACAATATAGACTGGCGAACGTTGGCTATAGGAATTGTATTTTTATTTTCAAAAATTAAGAGCACAGGAAATAGCCAGACGGCAAACTTTTAGCCTATAATTAATGTGTGGCGATATGATGTCTATAAGCATGAGTTTAATACTCGTGTTCCAGCAGCTTGAATTTGACGCTCACTATGCACATAATTAACTGGAGGCAAATTAATTCTGCGGTGGTCATTGTTTCTTGTACCACGGAGTCAACAAAGGATTGATACATCACTAAGAAATGAGACCTGGCAACTATAATATCTGTCATGCTAATTTTGGATGGCGGAAATGATCAGTGAGGTTGACTTTACAGATCACGACATAAAGGTTTGAAATTCATCGTAGTGAACAGCACAGCAAAAACAAAACGACGTACACAAAAAAATAATTACAAAATCACAGCCAGCTAAGCGCGTTTCTACAGTGGTTTGCTCGGCTTGGTCCTTTGCAGGGTCACTGGGTTGTCTCGTTTTACTTAACTGCCCGTATTCTGTATAAATATATCTGTCGCATAGCGCCTCAATACAGAATGTCAAAGTAGAGTAGGTGGAAACGAACTGTAAGAAGCACTGTGAAATCAGGATAATTCGGGCCCTTTTAAGAGTGCGTAATATCCTTCAGAAGCTTTAAATCAGACAGATATCAGGCTTTGATTAAGCCAATTACAGTCATCATTATTAATCACGCCAATCTTTTATCGAGCGACAAGCTTTCTTCCATGCGTTTAGTTTTTGCCGGATACATAAGGTGAAAAACTTTCCCGCCTCTACACTACCGCATGTCAGTTTACATCAGTGCTGCGCTAACTACCATCATCATAATCATCATCATCAACTCACTAAAATAAATGTACTTTCTTAGTGCGCAGAACTAAAGAAAAATTCTTAGAATACAATACCAACCAGCCCAAGCAGCCACTCTTTATCAACTTAACTCATGTCATCCACGGGACGAAGCCATTTCCCAAATATATCTAACCTGCCCTCTTTAGAGCGCGCTCATTGTATTTCATGCTGAAACTTTCTTAATTCAATCACCCCACCAAACCCACTGTCGTCCACGGCGGCGTTTCCCATCACTCGGTTTTCTTTTCTTTCCGCTGCTCTCCACCATTTGTCTGTACTGCGCGTATGCATGGCCTACCCAGGTCTGCTCTATGACCCATTCTGGTGCCTTCCTATCTCATAATGCTGCACCTTATCATTTTCAGTCCCATTACGCACCACGTAGTCAGTAACATCTCGAGTTTATTTGTCACCCTCCCATTTCTGCCACACACAGGCAAAATGCAATGATTGCACGTTCCGTCTTAGGGGCAGTCGGCATACATCGTTTGAAAAGAGGCACGCCGGCATACTGGCACAGGATGAAGTTCCGAGAGAGGCACATATATTTGCAATGATGTGTAGAGACGTCAACTAACCCGTCCAAAGTATTTGAATGCTGTACCATTCATCAGTACATTTTTATTTCTCTTGAATTGGGATTGCCCTATCGCTATAGTAACACGCATAGCCAGGTATTATTAACGGACTCATCTGTCCAGTCGCTTCGAGAGAAAGATGGGCGAATTTCTTCCGCAACCAAATAAGGGTCACATCAAAGTTATCTCAAACGACGCCGTCCAGTGCATGCAAGCGCGGTTAGGGCCTGCAGTACGGGCAACATCTCTCCGGCGCGGCCCGTAAATAAATAATTTGATCCTTGGCCCACAGCCGACATGCGGCTCCACGCGCATATTTTACTCAGCGCCGCTCGGGAACAGCGGGAGCGAAAAAGGGACCTCGCTCTGTTTGTTGTCGGCGCGCACTAAGAGCGGAGCCCGGCGGCCAGGGTCGCGTGGATCAATGGCGAGCCGGGAGCAGGCTGCCCCTTTCCACGTTCGTTTGGGGATTCCTCCTCTCTGCCCGGGATGCAGGCCGTGGCCTTGGCCGCATGCCTGGGTCAGTTAGGCTTCTCGCAGATTTGCATACGTATGGCTTCTGCCCCTTTCCGCGACTGGCGGCAACCCTAGACACGGAAACGCTGCAAAACAAGCGGCCACTAAAGGGTATAAACACCGAGCCCCTTCACAGCTCATCAACAAAACGAGCAGAAAATAAGTTTCGTGACGCATGCGATCATATACTTTGTTCTTTCATGATTTAAATGTGACATTATTATTAATAATAATAAATAACAATAATAATATTATAACTTCTTTAATTAAACAAAAAAACAAAAGATGTGTAACTAAACACAGTTTCCTTTTTCCCTTGCTTCAAATGCGTTTTAGTGTACAGCGCGCCCAGTTGTCCACATATCATGCACAAATTTAGATAAATAATTAATCTGGACGCTGGTGGAAGTTCGAGGCACAAATAATAAGATTTTTAATGACAATATGTGAGGAGAGGTTGGCCTGGAATGCGGGTTTCTAGCCTGCTACGCTCCTCGCGGGAAAACAGTGAAAAGGGAGCTAAAGACGGGGCACGATGATGACTATTGTAAGGCACACAATTTTACTTGTGAGCTGTAGTTTGGAACACGACACTCATTAGCAACTCTGTCAACACCTATCCTAACAAAATTCGCGTTTTCGCATTCAAGGGGGTCAGTTCGAGCTGGCAGTTAAAATGGCACCACGAATCTCAGCATAGCATTTTTTTATCACCGTTTTCGGAGTACTTTCTTCATTGAACCGTTTCCACGCGAGAAAATAAACCCAAATTTTGCTGTACCGAGTCTACAGCTCCTTTAAGTGACACGTATGTCCTTTTTATAGTCCTATAGCGAGATAAGCCATAACGTAATATGACAAGCTTTAATGCGGCTTCACAACTGGTCTTTACTTCCTGCCCCTTCTGTGGCCTACCAAGCGTTCTCTCGTATAAGCGGACGCTGAACCGTAGTGGATTCCATACAAGACACTGGCTTAGCCAGGGAGTGGTGTGTTGGGGGGTTCAGACCTCTTACATCCAAATTTTCTCATTTAGCAGGTGTAAATACGCATTTATTGCAACAGTGTTGTTTTAAGGTGTATTATTACAAGCACACATACAAATGCGCGCACTAATATAAAGTATGGTTCAACCCCCTTCCCCCCACACCCCGAACGAAATTTTTGGTTGTGCCCCGGAATCAAGTACAGGTTGAGCGGTTACATAACACGAGTACAGGAGCCTTTTTACGTGGTTTCGAACAGCAGTGGCTGGAGTGGAAGCTTTTCTTGAGAATTGACGTCTACCTCCTCTAAAAGGGCCCAGCAACACTTTTCCAAGTAATCGTCCAATGGTTTCATTGGACGATGGCTTCAACGAGCGGAGCTACAGAGATTAGCAGCACGTTTTAAGCCCTTTCTCCCTCCTTTCATACCAGCAAGCGCGCTGAAATATACGCAGGGAGGGGGATGACCAGGGGTCAGGGTCATGTGTTTCTTCGTCAGCGCGCGTCTCGACCTAGAGCAACTTCTCGTCTTCGAAGGCGCGGCGTATACTTTCAGTGTGATCGCGTGTACGCGCACGAACACGTGGCGACATCCCACGAATGCCACAGTAACTATGCATATCACGATGCAAAAACCAGCCAAAGGGCGCAGACTTTCGGCATATGTCAGCCACGGTGGTCTAGTCATTATCGTGCTCGACTGCTACCGCGCAGGTTCGCGGGATTGAATCTCGGCCGCGGCGACAGCACTGCTTGCGAGAGTAAGCATTACTTGTGCTCTGAAAGTTTTGTATTCAAGCACCGGTCAGTTTGGCCGATGTACAGCGGTGAGCGGGTGAACGCGGCTCAGCGTGGCAGTGCTCTGCGGAGCACCAGAGCAGCCGGCGCGGCAGCGCATCGAATCCAAGCGGCACAGGCGCAAATGAGCGTGCCGATCAGACAGGCGAGACCGGCGCTCGGCTACTACAGAAAGGCACGCTCAAGCGATGTAACCGACGACATAAAGCAGCTCCGTGTGTCCGTGTGCGCATGCATCACGGCGCGGAGAGCGGCCACGCGCTCGCGTGTTCACCCTAACAGTGCTCACCACTGTACATCTTTCTACGTGACAAGGGCAAACAACATACCACCGCATGCAGTTCTACACTCTACAAATGTAGAACCATGCTTAACGGAGCACCGAAATCTATCTTTTTTTTTTTCGATAGCTTTCGATCCAGCCTAGCAGAAGGGACTCATGGCAACTGAATGTTTCCACTTTTCTTCAAGAACCGCTTGTTAGCTTGGAGGTATCGGATACTTTCTGCGTATCAAACTCCGATGTTTTGGTTACCTTTTTGACAAGCTCAAATCCTGGTAATTGCATTTTTTTAGCATTGATGTTCATGACTTGTACATTCCACATGGTCCCTTATTGACAGTTGTAAGATGGTGCATTACTGATGATAATGATGAAATGGAATTTGTCAACAAATTTGGTATACCGGTAGGAGCTTGTGCTGTACTTTTATCAAATGGAATGAAGAGTTTACTTACAGAGATCTAGAATATACAGAGGTGGCCCCGACACTTAGTGCCATTTTTGGGGGTACGTGAACGAAATAATCGAAGCCAACTTAAATGGCCTTGCAAAAAACATATTTAGATATGCTGATGATTACTTAGTTTTCGTGGGACACAGTGTGTTTGACAGGGCTATAGTGGATATCTTGAAGTGTTCAAGGAATACAGCGGGCGCCTAGAGTTTACGTAGGAATTGCCAAGGCTCGGTGAACTTCAGTTCTTAGACTTGTCGTTATCACGTAAGCCAGACTATATTTGCTGGCTATATAGTCCGCCATCAGAGAAGCCCCTGCTTAGCTACTCTTCCGGGCATTCAAAGACCGTAAAAAACTGCATAGTGTACTCATGCCTCCGTGTTGCCTTGGCGAAATGTTGTCCCGAACAAAATTATTGCTAATTTCAATAGACAGGCTGCTTGACAAGCACTGGTTACGAAGAACATGTTCTGCGCAGATCTGCATAAAAGTTGGCCCGGCATGTGCGCAGGGGTTTATTTATGAAGCAGCCTCAAAAAGACAGAATTTTTTAAGAACAAGAAATGTGTCTCGACACCGTATGCACACAAAAGATATATATGTCACATAATCTAAAGAACGCGGCCTACACGCTGTTTTTTCTGCGCCAAACAAACTCGGAAAAGTTTGTGTCAGGCTGGATCGGAAGCTGTCGGCAGAAAAGGATAGATATCGGTAATCAATTAAGCAGGTTTCCCCGTTAATAGAGCGTAGAACTGCGGTGGATATTGTTTGCCCTTCTCATGTGGAAAGATGTACATCGGCCAAACTAGCCGGTGCGTGAATACAAGGCTTTCAGAGCACGAGTAAGCATTAGCAAGTAATGCTTACTCTCACATTTTGGCGGCATTGCTTATTAAAGTGTGACTGCGCTCCGCTGTTTTCTGAGACTAGAATACTTTCCAGTCACATGGATCAGGTGACCAGGGAAGTTATCGAGGCCTTTCACACCACAGAAAGAAAATATAACTGTATTAGCCAAGCATTAGTTTAAGCGATTGCGAATCTATCTATCTATCTATCTATCTATCTATCTATCTATCTATCTATCTATCTATCTATCTATCTATCTATCTATCTATCTATCTATCTATCTATCTATCTATCTATCTATCTATCTATCTATCTATCTATCTATCTATCTATCTATCTATCTATCTAGCCGCCTACGACTTTTAGCTCTCCTCGCAATTTGATAATGACAGCTTGGCGAAGACACGACGAGTAAGTGGCAGGCCCTAACGCGGAAATCATGACATGCATGTCATATTATGATTACAAGCCACGCTCATGGTGCGCTCGTGGTCGTTTCGCTAGCTTCACATATAACGAATTCGGTATTACGTGACGTGAATGGATGAAGAGGGAATATGAGGCTGGTAAAAACATGATAATCATTACATGCGTGTCTTGTAAAACATGACTACATGCCACGCTCACGATGCGCTCGCAACTATTTTGCTAGCTTCTCATGTTACGCGAACGGACGAAGAAGGTAAATGACACGTACAAACATGATAACCATGACATGTGTGTCACATATACCGGATTTTGTATGAAGTGACATGAATGGATGACAAAGGTACATGTCCTGGGCAAACATGATAATCATGACATGCGTGCCATGTAAGAACATGGCTACAAGCCACGCTTCTGATGCGCTCCCGGCCGTTTCGCTGGCTTCACGTATACCGAATTTGGTATTACGTAACGCGAACGGACGACGGAGGTAAATAACAAGTCCAAAGATGATAATCATGAAATGTGTATCATGTAAAACATGACTACGTGGTACGCCCGTGGTGCGCTCACGGCCGTTTCGCTCGCTTTAAATATACCAAATTTGATGTAGGTTGACGTGAACGGATGACGAAGGTATATGACTAATGCAAACATGACAATCACGACATGCGTGTAAGAACTGACTATCATACCTCGCTCATGATGCGCTCGCGGCCGTTTCGCTAGCTTCTTGTATACCAAATTTGGCATTAGGTGACGTGAATGGCTGACGAAGGTAAATAACACATTCATACATGATAATCATGACATTCATGTCTGTAAAACTTGACTACATGCTACGCTCATAGCACGCTCGCGGCGGTTTCGCTCACTTCACATATACCAAATTTGGTATTACATGACGGGAATGAATGACGAACAGAAATTCCAGGCGCAAACGTGGTAATCATGACATAGAAGCCATAGATGTACGGCATAATTTACAAGTCACACTCATGGTGCGCTCGCGGCCACTAATACAAGAACAACATATCAGTCTACCACTGCTAGTGCTACCATTGCTTGCAAACGTTAGTGGTGCCGTCAATACGCGATTATAAACAACATACTTGCATCTCATTTAGATAATTGAGTGCGCATAACATTTCTACTTGCGCTTACTGTATACTACGTCCGTCCACCTCGTATCGTTGTCCTGACCTTTAAGTGACGTATCAGCCCTTCCTCATTCGTGCTTCGCATATCATCGATTCCCACTGTACGTGGGATCTGACAATTTTCATCTCCGCCATTTCTTAGTATATATTTTTTTCAACGCCACTTCCGTGACGGAAGTACGTCAGTAGAGCCGCGGTGGACCCCTGCATAAAACGTTTTTGTGTTTTCAAAAAAAAAACAAAGAAAAAGAGAAGTTGGATATTTTTAGAGCAGCACGCTTTCGTGTAAAGAAATCGTCATCTATATACCGCCATGGGAGGTTAATATTGATTTTAAAAACTATTCTTTTTTCTTCTATTTAGTGAAATATCTCGAACATGAACCCTATATGATCAATTCACGGGTAAACGAAGAGCAACCAATAATGCCACAGCGACATGCTGGAGTTGCTCACGGCACATTAGGGCGCGTTCCGCAGGACCTTCTTTAAGTTTTTTTCGAACATTCAATCAATTGTGACACCTACGAACAGCCGCTGTGGTATCGCCATTTGTGAAACATATTGGATTTACGGAAGAAACTTACAGACTGCTCGAAATATGTGAGGCATTTTAGCGCGGGTTGACATATCGCGTCATTGATAGTTAAATAAGATATTAGAAAATAATACGAGCCATTTTTTTTTCGTTTTAAAAAGGGTGTGAAGAGAACAAACAACGAATGTTTCAAAAATGTGCTGCCGGGTAAATTAACGGATATGTGATCATCCAACCGAAATGTTGGATTACGAAGGAGAGTAGCAATGTAATTCATTATTATTTATTCATTGTCATTGCATGCACAAAAAACGGGTTACATAATACATACAGAATCAGGAGGTCCCAAAGTATACACGGGACTGTCAGGGGGACCTCCTATAATTAGTGGCGTATATAAAAGCTAACGGCGAAAAGACATGTTGCCGGAAGCTATTAGGGCCGAATCCACGCCCTCCGGTAAACAGCGTAAGCGATCATACTTGTACGACAAAACCCTCAAAGCTCTGACGGGTGACGATGACTTCCTTCCACATACTCGTCAGCTCACCCCCACCACTTCTCGCAAGGCATTCCGAGCGCCGACACCCGAGTTTCCCGATTTTCGAGCCTCGGGCAACAGTGACGCCTCACTTGACAGTCAGTCTTTAATTGTAGCTTAATGCATTATTGCCGAGACGTGAGGGTACGCTCCAAGCGCATCAAAGTTGCATATGTAAACATTGTAAACATCACTTCCCAGCACGCCCATTTATGAACTTCGTGATGGAACCAAGGACTAATGTTTGTTACAGACGCCTGCTCATACGCCCGCTACGTCTTCAAGAGCTTCGACCGGAACAGGAACGGTGCCATCAGCTTCAAGGTAAAGGGTAAACTTTTTCTTTCTTCAAAGGTCAGAAATGTGCCATGTCTGATATGTTTACCCGGAGACGGATTTCAGTCCGCCCATTGCACGCCGGTCTATTTATCTCTATGCAAACCACGCGGAGACTGTTTTGTAGTACCCGTCACCCAGCGAGCTATAGGTCACTAGCAACGAGGACCTAGCTCACTTGGTGACCGTATTCGTTTGTTTGTTTTTCGTTTTTCAGTGGTGCAAGACGTCATCGTATATCTCACCGCATTTGATTCTGCCTAGATCATAGCCACTTATTCCTCGTCGCAAGCGGTTATGAATGAGGATGCGTAAATCGGCGGGTTTGTGCAAGACAGACCTGCAGGTAACTGGCAGTTTTATGCAGCCCAGGCTCAAACTTTTCCTTTTGAAGTTTGTGCGGCAGCTGATATGCATGTAACGTCGTCAAGCTGGAAATAATCTTTAGGTGAGATCCGTGCGGGAGGGACCATGCATGTGTGTTGATACCTTTCTGGCAAATGCACGAGTTTCTTCCTTATACGAGCGATGCTTACAGGACCTGCTCTACTGCCTGTCGCTGCTGTGCTTCGGGAGCGTACAGGAGAAACTGCGTTGGGCCTTTTCGCTATACGATGTCAACGGCGATGGCTTCATCACGCGACAGGAGCTCAGGGACGTCGTCTGTTCGGTGTACGCGCTCCTGGGCCGCCGCTCGAGTACGGACGAGAGGGCATTGCGCGAACACGTGGACCGCGTTTTCCAGGTAAGCGCGCACAGCGAAAGCCGTTGCCGCAGAGACGCACGTTGTCGTTATCGGTGCTTGCAAACGAGAAACATGCAAGCAAGCTCCATGGACAAATAACTGCAAATCCCTTAAGCTAGAAAAAAAAAAAGAAAACGGCACAGGCCTCATGGTCCCACGAGACTCGTATTGCTGTAGCGCAGCGCAGCTTCAGCGACCAAATGAAAGAAGTAAATTAATTGCAGGCAACGAAATAAGAGCGTATCCGGCTGTCTTACCTTTTTCTTCTTGATTTTGACGATTTCCTTCCTTGCTTTTTGTCTTTCTCCTTCGGGCTCACACTGAACTGGGCTACGCGGTTTTGATGCGCCAACTTGCCCAATCTGCAGCCTTTCTAAAGAGACACTCATTAAATTACTCGGACGTTTACAATCGGCTGCATTGTCCATCCCCACATAACCCGCTGCTGCACTGCCCACGGCATTCTTTGACCAAGTGTCGACATCATTCCAAGTGTCGACATCATTCCATGACCAAGTGTCGACATCAAAAAACAGAAGCCCAATAAATGAAATGCTCCTTTTTGCCGGAGTTACCCAATCGTGTGCGACAGCATGCATGTTTTAGACAAGAAGGTGTCTTTTAAGCGTGCATTGCTTGGAAAAAGATGTTTCCGCCACTGCTCACTTCTAAGCGCCAGATGGATTGTAAAGCTCGTGAAGTTAATAAAGATGCAGCACAAACAAAAAAGAAGAAAAAAAGGGGGAGAAAAGAATAATAAAACTGCAATAATACAGAACAGTTGCAATACCAGTGATTATAATGTAAACAGACTTGTGGAAAACCTACCGTTAACAACATATATACATGAATTTTTTTTAGGAAAATGTTGCCCCCCCCCTCCGACTAGTCTGTGGCATCTACCACCATTTTTCAATCAGCGGTGACTACATTTTCATCAACGCGACTTTAATCTGGCCTAGGAAAAGAAAAAAGCACAGCTATTGCGCTAACGTACTCACTTGTAACCCAGTGTAATGAGGAAAAACATTCCCGTTAATCCGATCCACTTGCATATACATTCGCGCTTTAGCACTGCGAAAGTTGCGACTGAGATAAAAATATGACATCAGCAACTTTGCAAAAACATCCGAAACTTCCTGCTTCATGGCACCGTAATCAGAGCGTATGTTTCATTAAGCGCACAGGCTGAAGAGAGAATTGCGCCATTTGGCATTCTCTTGTTCAGAGCTGTGTAGTATAATGCTCATATTAGTCTATATACCTATTCCATGTTTGTAAACAAGGGTAGGGGATTTAGTACTGAGGCGTTTATAGTGAAGTCGCCGAGCGCAGACTCCGCCCAGACCAAATCTCGCTACCGCCCTCTATGATCACGTGAAACCTGGCACAGCAGCTGCAAAGCCACCTCTGAGCACAGCGCTGTGCGTAATAACCATATGTCGTGGTTTTGGCATGTAAAATCTCAGCAATTACCATTAAATTATTACTTGAAGTTGATGTCATCCGGTGGTCAATCAGGGGCCGAAGTGTCTTAGCGTAAGCCAAGCGTTACGATTGGCTAAAATTTTATTCAACGAATATATACTTGCGTCAGACATTTTTGCATATACGGGGTCAATTTATAATACATAATGTCGCGTTTTCCAGTGCTTGATAAAATTTTTGTAGTGGAAGTACATGGGAGAAAATGAAAAAGTATGATACAGAGTGCTCAGTCTCAACTATTTGTTCCCAATGTATTATGCTCTATATATGAACATCTCAGCAGCATACCAAGAAGCCCTGCTTGTCCCAACAGTTTCCTAGTATCTATCTTAGTGCATTTTCTCGGCATTTTGTTCTTTATGATATAGGACTTGTAACTACTGTCACATTTTGCTTATGCTACAGCACAAGTTGTAGGTTTTGTTGCTGATGATGACGATGGATGTAGGAAGGACATAGAGCGCATGCAAGGTCGTGAGTTAGTATAACGGCAATGCCATAAAAATAACTATAGTTGCCTAACCAGACCAAAATATTTCGTTAGGACAATGCATGGGGAAGCAGAACTCATGCAGCCACAATTTCAACATATTTTGCAGAAAATGGATCTTAATCAGGACGGTGTCGTTACCATGGACGAGTTCATGGAGATTTGCTCCCAGGTGCGTAGCCCAGGAGGTTTCATTTTTCCCATTAGAGTGGTGGGGTGGAGGTCTCTATGATAAGTGTAAAACGGAGCTCATCACATTGGACAAAAGAATTGGCACTTGTAGCTTTGTATCGTGTATCAAGGGCTTTTACATTTTACATTATCATTTTTACATTTATTGACAATTATCACATTAAGGGCTTTTACGTTTATCATTTATCACATTTCATGGAGAGTTTGACAGGAGTAATTTATGCATTCAATTGATGGTCATGTTTTGTAGAAAAATTCTCAAAAACGCTACGATTTGCTCAGTTTTGTGTACGCTCTAAAGAGTGAAAATTTTGAAGCTATCCTAAGGAACTGTCTTTTAATAAGAGTACGTTGCTCTAAACCAAAAAAAAGCAAGCATTGAAATAATGCATGAAATGGGTCATTTATAGGGAATTTTTTTCGTACCTGGTTTTCCACCACTTTGTGAATTTTTTTCACCACTTTGTGAATTTGGGCGCAAAAATTGCTTTGCTACTCAAAATATCCTGGGAAAATACTTTAGAACTAATGACTATATGTGTGTAATTTTCTCAAACTATTTGATAGAAATTGATTTTCAGCGAGCGCCCTGGTTGGGCCAGTATATCTATCTATCTATCTATCTATCTATCTATCTATCTATCTATCTATCTATCTATCTATCTATCTATCTATCTATCTATCTATCTATCTATCTATCTATCTATCTATCTATCTATCTATCTATCTATCTATCTATCTATCTATCTATCTATCTATCTATCTATCTATCTATCTATCTATCTATCTATCTATCTATCTATCTATCTATCTATCTATCTATCTATCTATCTATCTATCTATCTATCTATCTATCTATCTATCTATCTATCTATCTATCTATCTATCTATCTATCTATCTATCTATCTATCTATCTATCTATCTATCTATCTATCTATCTATCTATCTATCTATCTATCTATCTATCTATCTATCTATCTATCTATCTATATATATATATATATATATATATATATATATATATATATATATATATATATATATATATATATATATATATATATATATATATATACCTGGTTTAATACAAGGCCCCGCCGCAGGGGTCTAGCGGCTAAATAACTCGGCTGCTGACCCGCAGGTCGCGGGTTCGGATCCCGTCTGGGGCGGCGGCTGCATTTCCGGTGAAGGCGGAACTGTTGTAGACCCGTACGCTCAGATTTGGGTGCACGTTAAAGAACCCCAGGTCGTCGAAATTTCCGCAGCCCTCCACTACGGCGTCTCTCATAATCATATGGTGGTTTTGGGACGTTAAACCCCACATATCAATCAATCAATCTGGTTTTACAAGTCTATTTGCCCCGCTGCAGAGGTCTAGTGGCTAAGGTACTTGGCTGCTGACCCGCAGGTCGCGGGATCGAATCCCGGCTGCGACGACTGCATTTCCGATGGAGGCGAAAATGCTGTAGGCCCGTGTACTCAGATTTGGGATGCATGTTAAAGAATTCCAGGTGGTCAAAATTTCCGGAGCCCTCCACTACGGCGTCTCTCATATGATAATCATACGGTGGTTTTGGGACGTTGAACCCCACATATCAATCAATACAAGTCTACATAAAAAGTGCCCCACTGAATCAACAAAGGCTCGCCTTCGAAGGGTGTAAACGTAGCAAGTTTGGCCGAATTTAACTAAAGATTGTTACCAGGAGCCTGGTTATTTTTACCAAGGTACCAATCAAGATAATTATTGCGAACTGGCGGCAGAGAAATAAACCAGGCAAGCGCATAATGCAGACGTCTTCTGCGTCATTGCCGGTGCAAATTTTCGGCAGCTCCATTACTCTGAATACGTTGGTTTTAAAACGTTTGAACGAAGACTCTAGTTTGTTTGTTCTGTCCCTCAAATACCACTTCCATCATACTTTCGTTGCTGTGACCAAGTTGACATCACACACAGTGTGGTTAATCACAGGAAGCCGAGTGATCAGTTTGAGGCAATCTATAAAATAAACTTATAAGCCATGTGCGCATCTGTCAAGACTAATTTTGCATAAATTATGGAAGCATGCTAAAGAGTGCATCCAGCAAATTTCATTAAGATCCAATGACCTGAATTAACCAACTTTTTTCATTTCCTAGCAGTTGCCCTACAGCGAACTCATATCCGAAGCATCATTAAATGCCTTAAATCCCTTAACTGGTTTAGCCTTTCTCTTAGGTTAACTTAGAGGTAGCCTATACTCGTGAAATAACATTATTTAATAGTGAAGAAAATGAAGCATAAAGTTCCATTGATCAAATTAGCTTTCGAAATTGAACCCCATCTTCCCTTCACGTACTGGCTGAACATTGCAACCCCCCTGTTATTCGACAAGTTTACCAATTCAGGCTAACATTCCCATTTCTCTAAAGCCAAATTTCATCCTGCACTTCGATTTTGTGTTTGTTTGGCAGACGACTGCTGTGGGACATAACTTTTTCATGTAATAGCTTACTCATCAATTTTGTAAGAAATGACGAAGAGTACTTAATTTAGTAATAAGTATAGTAAATTACAGCAGCAATTGAATTTCATTTTTAAGTGTACCCTAAAATTTTATGACCAAGAAATTTTCGTAAATGGAACACACAAAAGCAGCTGAATGAGAGCGCATTTTGTCACATAACTTACTTCGGGGCAAAATTGACAACTATCAAATTTTGACTGACTCCTCAGCAAGATGCGGTAGCACTGCTGAAGACTTTTGCACTGGGTGAAAATAACACAAATTATGAAAAACTACTATAATCAGTTTCCTCAGCATAATATTCCTGCTGGAAATCATTGTTTGAAAGTGGAGCAGGAAGTCTATGCCTTCATCTACAGTTTCTACTTTCTCTGCACTACGTGTCTCCGAGTCTCATTGTTTATACACCTGCCAATTTAGGCTAATCTACAAAATGCTGTGTCCACCTGGTAGTGCCTGTCCTTATCCAGCTGCAATAAAAATTGAAATAGATGGCACATAACGATTTAAAAATCTATTCATGCACATTTATCTTTCCCAGGACGACACCATTGCAAGGTCATTGACTCTTCTGGACACAACACTGTAGCGCTGGGCGTCGAGGGTTTCTTGGTCCTTCTGAGAGCAGCGCCTGCAAACTACGATCAGTGAAGAGCCCCTACTCGTATACTCACTTTTTGCGTTAAACTTAGCCGTCCAGTGGCTCCATGGGCCCCTATGTTTCGAGCGTATGTCGCATGGTTTCCCTGGACAACCTATACACGTGCGACTACACGAACCAGAGTACAAGGCATTGCGCTTTCATCACAAGTATGCAAGTATAATGGGCTCAGTTGCATATTGCACACTTATGTTCTGTTATCTATTATAGTTTTACAATAGTATGCTAAGGAGTTGTGACAATGGGACTGAACAAGAAAAAAAAAGTCCAACATAAGCAGGACAAAGCTTTTTGGTTTGCTAGTTCAAACCTGCTCAAGTGCAGTCTTTTGATACAATCATTTTTCAGAGAAATACACTGAAAGCTGTTGTGCAATGTGCTGCATCGGAAAACGCACCACGTAATGTCGATACACCGCGGGTGTGCTTGTTTAGGCAGATGCTTGGCCAGAACTGCTGCCGCCGCTGCCAAATATGCAAGGTACAACATGGGCCATGCTAGCCAACTACGAATCTGCAGTGCACTTTTTCGACAAACGACATTGATGCGACCAAGTACAGCTTGAGCGCGTGAATACGAATATCGAGCGACCTGCTTTAGGAAGCCGTAGCTTTTCTTTTATTATTCTTATTCTTAGGGCAAGCTAAAGCAGAAGACCTTATATTACTAGTACATTAGCGACCCCGTTTTTTTTTTTTCTTTTATGGGAGTACCGACATAAAATGCTAAAATTGAAACCCGTCACACGCACAAAAATGGGGTATTTTAGCTAGATCTTCTTGCAGCCAGCTTCGAATTGCATGACGTAGGTGTGAAAACAATACAAAGGCAGCCCTTGAAAGTTTGTAAGACTCCAAAGAGCATGGCCACTCTGGTACATGCAGAAGCACAGGTCAGCAGACTAGCTGGCCATTATCTTCCTTCAACACTGCAACCATAGTACAAGGATTTCAGCATCCATAGCCTCAGAATTTAATAAATGTTCAACAGTGAATAATTGCAAACAAGCTCAATCCATCACACTTTGAACATGAACAGGTTAAGCCGCATCTCAACTCTGAAGTCTCTTGTCTTTCTGACACAGGCTTAAAGGCAAACCCTTGAATGGCATCACAACCAATACTTTTCGAAATTACGAGATGGTCTCCTTAAACTGTATTCGGTGTATGTAGAATGAGAACGAATTCCAAATTAGGCAAAAGGGGGAAGAAAAACTGGGCGGAATGACAATGAGTAAAATGCCCTCCACATATACAAAATTCAGAAATGCTCCTGCGTCACTCATGCCTCAGGGTTGCATATATCGCAGTGAACATACACCACATAAATCGCAGCAGTTTGCGACATTTTGTAACCGCTGCCTAAGCTACAAGCAGCTGAAAGAGAATAATTATTCCTTCCAAACTACACACTAAAGCAAATGATATTCCATCCCATGGTAAACTAATTATTACGGACCAAAACTAACCAAAAAAACTATGTCAGTACTCCTGTAATTTTGCAGTTGGCGCTCTGAGTTGTGCACTGCCCTTTCCTAGGAACCCATGAAACTAGCCTTGCTGATGTGGTCGGTCAAAAACAATGCATTGAAGAAAAAAAAACAAGATTTTGCTCATAGTGACGTCCACCCCATGCAAGGTCAAATCCTACAGCTGCCCAAGCAAAATGCCAGTCTGCTTCCAAACAAAACAACCGGGGCAGTCATTGAAGAATATAGTGCTCCAAGTAAGCAGTCAGCAATTGGCTTCCAGTTTGTACTTTCAGGCACAACCACAGTGACTCTGCAGAATGTTGTGTAGCCTTGTGCCATTGCCGATGCAGTTCATGACCCAACGGACAAATGAAAGTGAACTTTTGCCTCTTGTAGGAGCATTAAACTGACCAACTAACTCTCGGTCATAACAGCTGAACAACCGCTCTACCGCTGGGTGGATTATGAGTGAACCCACCTGTGTTGCACCTGTTCTGAGTGTTCACACAGTTCTCAAGTCGTGTAAATTTCATCCGCCCAAAGTCAAAACCCTCCCCATTAGCCAAAGCAAACATCTTCAGATCTGATGCATGCTCTACTCATTGATAAGTATACATTCATGTGGCTGTGGTCCACATTGTCCCCAAAATTATAAAGCGAATGCCGATCTGTGGCAACTGCCTGAAGCAGATTTTCACTACAAGAATGTAAGAGCAACAGTGGCACTTATGCATACATATTGTTTGTTGCAGCTACTAATGGGACTAAACCTCACCATAGCACACGGTGCATTTACAACAAAAATAGTGATCGATGCACTACACTGCTTGCGTCCTCATGTCCCGATACTCATTTTACTGGAAGAGTGGAGACAGCAAATAGGACTTGGCAGTTTGTGCCTGCACAAACCTACAGTGATCAGTGGGCGCATATCGCAAGACAAAAGCTCGAAATCAGGGGATTGTCTGAAGCATTTCCGCAATCTAGTGAAACAGAAGGCTTCCATAAAAAAAAAAAAAAAAGATGGCAAGTTATCTAGTTTTGGAAGTGTCACAATATAATAGTGAAGGCTTGGCGTAAGTAGTCTTCTCTGCACGTTGCCAGATATTCATATATGTATATTAAAGAAGAAAAAAATATACAAAGTCCTGCTATTTTTCTTTCACCCAGCCCTCTTGCTGCAAAGGGTTCCTGCTGTTAAAGTGTGTTCGTTTCACATCCCTTTTCCTTTCCTACTGAGCACATAACCAGACTGCTAACAGAACATCTCTTTGCCGCTGCATTTAATAGAGCAATGCCACCAATACAGTTTTGAAAAAGTGCAACTGGGACATTTAAAATCCATTTCAGCATGATCAGCACGAAGAATGCACAAATCCTCGAAGTGAGCTGCAAAGCGATGAGACTATTTCTGAAGTGGATATCAACTGGGTATCAAGAATCCTATTTCAAAATACAGTCAAGAGTTGTTCACCTGTTTTATAACAGTATTAGCACCCCTTGTGTCAAAGGATTCTGCACAATAGCTGGCTTTTTTGGTGGAACAGGGTTATTAATAAGACAAGAGTAACACTAATGCAAGCGATGTTCTGTCTTATAGGTGTGCTTGAAAGAAAAGAAAAGGAGATGTGAAGGCAAGGCCAATTATAAGGCCCCTCTGAATGTTTTCCAAGACATCTGTGTACAGAGTAGGGCCCTGCCAAAGTACACAAGTATTGACTGAGACTGTGTGCTGTACTAATAAAGTATAGCTTGCCATATAGCTCTAGTATTTATTAACGTTTCAGGTTGTTGTGCCTAGCCAGAAAAAAGCGTGACAAATTATGAGATAGCACGCATATTTTAGAGGTGTTGTTTGTCAAAGAAGTAATTCAATGCCAACAAATTCTACTATGTAGAGGAGACATGTGCTTTCAGAGACGACGTTCAGTTGCTGGGAAAGGAACTAAGGTGTGAGGGGCAGGAAAAAGGCAACTGAGTGCCAAGTTGAGGATTGATTTGAGCATAGTGCACATGCCCAGCATCTGCACAAGAGCAGGTAAGTTCCTGTAGGCAATCGGAGAGCTAGAGTGTCGCAGACAGAACTCGGGCACACAGCCTGCTGCAGCAGCCTGTTGCCTGCAGGAGACATGCTCCAGCAAGACCAGGCAACTGCATGCAGAGACAGTGCTTTTAATAGGAGTTTAAAGTTTCTAAAACCCTTGCACTGGAGGCAACAGCTCTACCTGGTTGCTGCCATATGCTGATACAAAGTCGCCTTACTGTGTTACAAGGGTGTGTTTGTATGCCAGTCAAGATTATGTCACCCGCTTCGTGTTTGTATAAAGATCGCTATTTTTATATGTGTACATGAGTAAGCCCCTGCAACATGCTAATGCCTATCTCTAATTCGGCAAGCCATGTGTTATTCCTTGCTGTGTTTCCAAAGAACTTGTACTTGGCCAATCTTTTACACCATTTACAATGATTTTCAGAATGGGCTCGGTTTGACCACTGTTCTCGAGTTGTGTGTCCCTTCCCAGGCCTTGTGTCTTCCATGTTAAATCAATGAGCCCTTGGGATTATTTATGTAGCCACGTAACCTGCAAGAGAAATGCGCCACTATGGGAGCTCCATTGGCCCAACTAATTTTCATGTAGGCATTTTTGGTGTACTTCAACCTGCTATTTTCCTTCTGGCATAAGTCTGCGTTTATCTTGAAGACATGTGTATAGTACTGTGTAAAAGCAGCCCCACAATTCTGCTGCAGGCCTGGTGCATAGAGAGCAAGGTGGCCCTCTTGCAACACAGAAGCATTTGTGTGCATGCCAGTTTAGGATGTGTGTTACAGATGTTTATGTCCTGGGTCACATCCCTCCATGTTTACAGTGTGTGACTGTTGTATGTGCAATGATCACGTCTTCTTCAGGTTTACTGCATGCCATCCTTGTAAAATACAAAAAACCTGGTTGGCGCTGGTGAGACGGCTCAATAAACTGGGTTTCTCAAAGTGGCTTTTGTATTGTGTAGCAAAATTCACACTGCTTCCAACTTTAGAAGACAATTGACAGATTTATTTAGCTGCTGAATGCACCCAGCGAACCAGATCACCTTCATGTTCAAAGTACCTTATGTTGGAGAGCACTTTGTCAAGCTTTGTCTGCATTTTTTCATCTGTAAGATTCCCGCCTTTGCTTTGACATTCCTCGAACACCTGCATAAATAAGAAAATCGCCATTATTTATGACTACTAAATAATATCATGCCTGCTTCCTGTGCAAAAGAAAATTAGTCAGGCACAAGGGTGAAGGTTGGATTATGTGCCTTAATTGTTCGTCTGAGTGAATGTATGATGAAACAATAATTTAAAACAACACAATAAAATCCAGGATGTGAGCCCCTGATAAATAAATAACCAATACCTTTCACTCAGTTATTACCAACTATTAAGAGAGCATTATGGAAAACTGTGAATCAGATCAAGTAGGTGCAGTATCTGGTACAGGGCCAGGCACACTGCCACTATGTAGTGAACACAAACAAGTTATGACTTTGGTTTTTATCTTTGTTACGAAAGATCTGTAAAACCGTTCCATAGTATATCTGTCTTGGACTCTTGGGGCAATTTGCTCAGACGTGAGAAACAAAACATGCGAAACTTAAAAGTGTGGAGCATTTTAGGGGCCTGGCTTGTCATCTATACATCTCATGCGGCATGATCACACTCACAGTAAAGCACTCAATACTGGCCATAACAAGGCTAGCAATGGGGCTCTTCGATTTTCCACTTCTGGCTACCTGTGGGCTGCCAGAGCCAGCCAGGGAGCCCTCGTTTTTCTCGGGCTGTTCCCCCCCCCCCCCCCCCCCCCCCCCGGCGCACTTCCGGTTGGCGTTCGTTTTTCTCGGGTTGGACGTTCTGGGGACCCGCGGGGAGCCGGCGGATCGCCAGACGCTTCCAGGACAATATAGTAGTGGTAGCTTTCTGGAAGGTTTTGGGCAGGTTTCGGGCTAGCAGACGCCGAAAAGGTACGATGCGCGCTCGGTGCCATCTTTGTGGATTGTAATGTGGGCGCTTGAGGACTGCTCCTTCGCTTGTCATTACGCGTGACGTTATCTTCTAAAGCCTGTTCTGCCTTGCGAGATGAGGCGATTACGAGTGGCGGCGAGTGTTTGAAGCTACTGTTCATCGCATTTGTTATGTTTCCCGTGAAGCTTCCTCCTGTGAACAACGCAGTAAACTGTTGCCTGTTGTCTGCGTCGTGCACATGCCTTAAAAGTTATGTACGTAGTACACGTTCGTACGCACGCATGGCGACAACTTTGAGTTAATCTTTTTTTCGTAGTAGTCGTTTGTGAAGCTGTGCCTGCTTTCTGTGCACTTAGCGAAGAGGATTGTAATCGAACTAGCTCGCTCCGTCGTATGTTTGCGTACGTGAACCTCTTAGAACCACTGTCCTGACTACTCGATTGATCTTCGATCGGGATAGAAGGCCCTAGATCGCGACTGCTGGTGATGCTCGCAGGTCGCGAACGGCGTGCTAACCCATTTCCATCTATGAGCCAGCATATGTGATATGATACTATACGATACAGCACGAGAAAAAAAAAACGGAGAATGGATTCAGAAATGTATACATCCTTTCGTCGCCCATTTCATCGTTGGTTTTGCCTTTTTGACATCGTAATAATGCCGTGCAGTACATACTATGACCTAGTAGGACATTCGTTAAGTGCCACTTAAGACTAGAAAACAAGCCAAGGCAAGTTCTAAAAATGGGTCGAGAACATGTCATGCAAATGTTTATTTTATAAATGACGCGCACTCGTGGTACCGATACCTGTGCATATCATAAACTTTAGACGAAAACGTAAGTTGGTCAACGTGTGCTTGCGACGCATGATACGGGATAGCTGAGCAGGTATATATCATCAAGCTCTTTTTGGGACACGATCACTTTCGTGTGACTTCGCGTCGTGTTGTGCAGTGACCGATACATGTACTAAAGAGACGTGAGCTTGTCAAGCCATCACCGTCGCGGCAGCTCACCTTGCATCGTTCTCAAGGCAGCATGCGCCAGCTGGCTGTTTCGTTCGCGGACGCGGCGAGTGATCGTGCGAGCGTACGAAGTCGTACCCCAAATGCGTACGCTCGAGGATATTATTTCAGCTTATTGGCGAGCTTAGCTACGTATTTCCAAGCAAACAATGCAGAAAAAACCAACATACACGCGGCGCATTGTTTTGTTCGCTGCCATGACAGTAGAGTTTGGTTACGTTTACGCTGGCTGTCCTGCATTCGATTTTGCGACCTTCGGGCTGTCGCCAGGCGTGCGCGTAGCCAGCCTACGTCATTCCCTATCAGAACCGGATGCAGCAGTAGCTTTCGGGGAGCCCGCGGGTCTCCAGAACCAACTCAGGAATCCGAAAATCGAAGAGATCAATGCTCATGTCCAGGTTATTAAAGTGAACAAACAAGGTCTAACATAATGTATTTACAGAAATAGGAAAGCAGCAATCACAGTGTAATTAACTTTAAATAGCTGAAAAGCTTTAGTAACATGGGGCTGATTCCAACAGGGCGCAAGAGAGGGCACCACCGCCTCCTTGAGCGAACGAATACTCTCGCCCCTGCGCCGCCTCTGCCTTGGCGCGTCACTACTTGGCTGTATCTGATGGGAGGGGGAAACATACTGACAGAACTTGCTGCAGGTGAGGCATTTCTCAACTGCCGCAACAAGCAGGAAGTCAATAAAACACAGCAAATAGTACCCCATAGCTCACACACCGAGTTTGTGAATCTGTCTAACAAGATTCTACTTGAACCTGGGAAACACTACATGGTAACCTCAAACATATGTGTCATTCATGCTTTGGTAAGAGAAGCAGTGGTAACTCTGTGAACAGGAATTGATGAAAGCCCATGCGACACACTTTCTCAGTTTTCACAGTACTGGAACTATCTTACGTTTATTGAATGCGCTGTAGTGAAGAGAGGGCGGGCGATGGACGAAACACACGAGCACATAAGCAAGCCACAGAGTCAATAGCAGCAGGACACACGAGCTCGCGCTTACCCGGATTCAGGCTGTTTGATGCCCGCCGCTCTTCGATGCTGTACATGTGACGTCTCTCAACTTTTGCTGAAGGCTACGCGTTAATAAATCACGACCCACGGATAGAGGTACGTGAATTTTCAGTACCAACTCAGACCTTCGCTCCCGGAAACTCCCCCTCTGGTTCTTGACTAGGTTACCAACATGGCCGAAGAGACCTTTCCAGTCTGGACCTTCGGCAGTCCATGTCAACTGAGGCGCCGTGTATCGCCGACAAGATCTGCCTATCCTCAGTGGCTCAAGTGACTCGGACATCGATGAGTCGCTGTCAAAATACGAACGTGTCAGTGCCAGCAACAAATGAGATGCCCAAACGAAGCTGTAGGTTACGTCAAGTTCTATCTTATGGACGTCGCTCAAGTGCAGTACCACAAGAGGAACATTCCCACCTGGTCGGTCTTTAAGACTGACCAGGTATCCTATGGACATCGCTCAAGTGTGGTACCATGAGATGAACATTCCCACCTCGTCAGTCTTTAAGACTTCCATCACGGATGTTTTCGGTCGGCCATTGGCTCACAAGCTTCTGGCAGAACAACGCTTGCGTCAACAGGTGCAGTACCCCGGCAAGAACTTCAAGGGGTACATTAAAGACGTGCTGAACGTTTGTTTGCAACCGTGCCAACCACACCATGACTGAAGAAGACAAAATCAAGCACATCCAGAAAGGCATCGAAGGCGATGCTTTTCAGATGTTGCTCGCAAGGAATCCCACCATAGCCGCCGCACTGGTGCCATTGTGTTAGAGCTTTGACAATCGCGTAGGCAGCGCGCAATTGTACACCAAGCCCTTATGCTGGGCGACTCACTATCGAGCTGGCATTGCACGTTGCTGCTCGTCCTGCTAATCAACAGCCTCTGCCATACACCATCACGGAATTTATTCGCAAGGAGGTAGCACGCCAAATTTTGCTACTATCTCTCACAAACAAGCTAGGACAAACTTTTGCTCCTGACCTTAAGCCCTTTATTCGAACCCAAATTACTTCCCTATTATCTATGCCTCAAAAACCACCTGTCACAGCACCGCTCATTTACGCTGCAGATCCCTCCATTGCCCCCAACCATGAATTTGTGCCTCTTCATGGCATGGGGCCTAAACCACTTTTTCCATAGCCAACATGCGTAGCGAATGCCTGACAACCAGTCCATCTACTCTGCTTATGGCATCGCAGGCCATGTGCTCGCCACTTTGGCGATGATCAACTTCTTATCTAACACCATGGTCACACCTGATTCCTCGTTGTCAGGCACACCACCCCAGGTAGCCGCTAATAACCATAGTATTATCACTGATCACCATCTTCCTTGACGACGCTCTCTGTCATGTATGCATTGCTACTCCACTACAGAAGAAAACTGATTATTGCAGTTCCGGAGGAAAGAGCTGCATGCAAGCCAACATTCCAAGGTCTCTATGTGTTGCGCCGCAAAATGTTATAGACGTCAATGTCACGGGAACCGTCCCCGTAGTGCTCATTGACACGGGGGCTGCCGTTTTCGTCATTTTTAGGACATAATGGCACAGGATCAAGAAGTTGAAGAAGTCGCTATCAGGACTAATGCACTGTACTGCGAGCTCAGAGTGATATTCCCCTTCAGCTGTTCGCACTGTACAAGTAATCATACAAGATGCACTTTACATGACTCGAGTTGTTCGTCCTGCTGTCCTGCTCTCACAACATTATTCACGGGTGGGACTTCCTATCAAGTCATAGCACCACCATAGACTGCTCTCGTGCAGAGGTAGCCCTTAAGCCGCTGCAGACCTTTCCTTCAATAGAGCTTCCACACAAACTTGTAGTCACTGAGGATACAGATATTCAGTTTAAGGTAAGGTTGGTCCTTCGAAAGGTCTAGGGGATGCAAGAGGTCAACATGTTGTACATGCCCCGAAGATTCTCTTTGAAGCAAGGTAACACCGGATGACGAGTTGGCAAAGAGTATTATCGTAGAGCCAGAAGTAATCGATAACGCGGCAAAAGGCAGTCGTAAGCTGCAACGACGAAGAAATACTTCCGACGGGACAATGAGTGCTGTTCTATCCAATGCAGTCCTACACATCAGTGCTACAAAGAATGGATCAGTAAGTTGCTGTGTTGACTATCACCATGTCAATAACATTAGTTGAAAGGATGTGTACCGTTGCCACACATTGATGATGCTGTCGATTGGTTACAAGGAGCAGAATATTTCTCGTCTCTCGATTAATGCATTGGATATTGGCAAGTACCTATGGCTGACACTGATCATGTGAAGACAGCTTTTGTCACTCCTGATGGACTCGTGAATTCAACAACATGCCGTTCAGATTGCGCAACGCCCCAGCTACTTTTGAACAAACGATGGACAACATCCTTCACGGCTACAAGTAAAACACCTGCCTTTGCTACCTTGACAACATCGCAGTTTTTTCTAGGAATTTTCATACTCACATTGTTCACCTTCGTGAGATTTTGACATGCCTCACTTCAGCTGGTCTTCAACTAAACATCAAAAAGTGTAATTTTACAACACACCACTTGACAATACTGGGGCACGTCAACTGTAAGGAAGGTGTTTTGCAGAACCTAGGTGAAACTCTGAGCCATTTACAAATACCCCAAGCCCACTTGCACGAACACACTTTGCAGTTTTATTGGGCTGTGTTTACATTTTAGCTGATTTCATCATTTCCCCTGTTACCAACCTTCTGACAGCCTCCAGCGGCCAAGCTGCTTGATCATTAGTGTGCAACACATCTTTCAACAATATTGCCTCCTATACTTCGTCACTTTGACCGTGATGGGCGAACGGAAGTCTATTAAGATGCCACTGGCACCGGCCTAGCAGTGTTGACTCAAAAAAGTCAAGAAGAGGATACGAAGAACACATAATGGAAAACATTCCCTCCAATATTTCATCACTCTTACCGTGATGGGCAAACAGAAGTCTATATTGATGCCACTGACGCTGGCCTTGCAGTGTTGAATCAAAAAAGTGAAGAAGAAGATATGAAGAATACGTCATGGCTTATGTTAGTCGAACTCCCAAAAAAGCTGAGAGTAACTATTTGCACAGTGAGAAGGAATGCCTTGCCATAATTTGGGCTTTGCTAACTTTTGTCTGTACCTTTATGGCCGCCCTTTCGTCATCGTCACGGATCACCATTGCTGTTGGATCTCATTGCTGAAAGATCAGTCGGGACACGGTCGTTGAACGCTTCAACTCCAAGAGTACATGTTCTTTTTGTGTACCGATCAGTTCGGAAGCAGTCTGATGCTGATGTGCTCTCCCACTCACCACTGGCATGCGACATGGCTTCTTCATCAACTTCCATGTCGTCGATCGACGTCACAGAAATTTCCTTAGAGCAACGAAAGTATGGGTGGGTTTGTCACTTGCTCGATTTCCTGGCTGATCCATCAACTTAACCCGCTTCAAGAACCCTGTATCACCGAGTGCCCCATTTCACTATACAAGAAGGTCTTCTGTACCGACGAAATTACGCGCCTTCGAGTCTGACGGCCGGAGTCAGCTGCTCATCATACCTGTGTGCTGCCTTCGACACCAACCCACAAAGCACTCATGCCGGCGTTCTCAAAACATACCTGTGTCAGCGCCTCCGTCTGCATCAGCGATACTATTGGCATGGCATGTATCCACTGATGTGCAAGTATATCCACACCTGTAGTGCCTCTCAGTGAAGAAACGCTCTACCTCAATGACTGGCCGGTACACTTCAGCCCCTTTCGTACTCGGCGCGTCCATTTGACTGCGTTTGGATCGATTTATTCCCAGACCACGTCTGGGAACAAATGGATCATCGTCAGTAAGACCACCTCGTGCGTTATGCAGAGACTGCAGTTTTGCCCACAGACAGCTAGAGAAGTTCGATTTTTAAATTCTTTTACGCAACTTCATCTTGCACCACGGGACTCACTCCCCACAATCTTTTGAGCAATAGAGTCAGTTTTCCTGTCCGAAGTTATTAAAGACTTCCTGGTGCAAAGCTATATCGTTCACGCTTGACAATCACATATCACCTGTAAACAATTGACCCAACCGAAAGTTTTAATCTCACTCTCAAAGATATGCTGACAATGAACACGGCATCAAACCAGGCTGGGACATGACCCTTCCTTTCAAGACATATGTATACAGCATTGCTATTCAAAGGACCATAATATTCTTCCTACTCTTTCTTTTATACAGATGCGAGCTGTCATGCTTGCTAGACACCATTCTTCCTTACACACCTGATGCAACTGAGTACAGTCCAATTTCCGACACTGTCAACAGTTGGCTCGTTCATTTACAACGGAAGGCCAAGGTCGCCAGAAGCTTAGTCGCGAAGGCAAACAACCTCTTGCTGCTTTCATGACAGGTGCCGTCGTCTGGCTTTGGGTCCCACTGAATACTTCTGGACTATCCTGCAAGTTACCAAACGGATATCACGGCCCCTACTGCTTTCTTGCTTGGACTTTCCTGCAAGTTGCGAGGTCGAGCACTTGACATAATCCGACGACTCGCACCGTCGTGGCCGAGAAATCGTGCACATGTCCCTCATCAAGCCATATTTTGACCCCTCTATATTGGCAAGGCCTCAAGTAGCCAGGATGGCTTCGCTATTGCCCGGGGCAAATATAGTGAAGAGAGAACGATGAAACATACGAGCAAGCCTCAGAGTAATACCAGCAGGGGAAATGAGCTCGCGCTTGTTTGGGCTCAGGCTGCCTGACGCGTGCCGCTCGACAACACTCTAGTCAGATGTGAATCGACTTTCATTGAAGGCTATGTGTCAATAAACCTTGTCACAATGCCTTTTATTTGCTATGAAAAACTACCAGTTATAATGAAGCTGAATCAGTGCACAGGCACAAATGCTTCAGATGCTCTTCTAACTGGATTCTTGACTTTTCATTGGCTAGAGCGCCCACATAACCAGCTTCAGAGCTTACAGTTAAGTTTTAAAGATGGCACTTTAAGCTCAATGACAGTAAGCAATTTATCTATAACACACTTCTAAAACATAACTCATAAAGAATTGATTGCATGCAAAAGCTGAATGGTGCACTCACTGATGCTGGCTGTAAGGGTACAGAACATAAACACCCTCTAGGTAGATGCATTATGATAGCATAGCCTATGCAATAATTCTTCTATGGACACCTGCCTCTTTGACTAACGAGTTAATTGCAACTGCAGATGAGTTATTTCCAGTCAGTATAGAAACCTGCCTCTCAACAATGCCTAATGTTGAGCTGCTCGCTGCAATCTCGTCGAACCGACAGGGCTATATCTATGTAGCAAGTCAGATACACAATAATTTTACCAGTTTTGTCATAGATTCAGCTTGAGCAAGAACAAAATGTAATCTGGAATTCCACCTCTGCACAGGTATTCATTACTCTGCAGTGCATTTGGCAGTTTGATCATCACTGGGCAATTAATCAGCCAAACCTAATGCTGAAGCAGTGTGTCATTTTACTAATACACCTCTCTGCTCTCATTTTTATCATCTGCTATATTGCTGTCACGCAATATTACCGTGACACTGCTCGTCATTTATGAGTGGCTCTTACAAAGGTGGCTCTTACAAAGGTAGCATGGTTATAGAGCACATGTCTGGTTTTTTCTAAAGACCCAGGGTGGGGTAAAATTTAATTTTTCATTTTTCATTTTTTTTGATGTTTGGAATGACAAGGCCTTCCTTGAACATATCCAGTACCCGAAATGTTTTTTTCTTTTTTCATGCTTTCATTGAGCGACCACATGTTTGAGACCAACTGATGAGCAGCCTAGCCCCCTTTTTTCACACTGTGCACAACCCGAAGTGTCTGACTTAAGCGAATTTTTCAAAAATCTAACCATGTAGTTTCTCTGAGCTCAACAGGCTTTAAAAAGTATTCCGGCTATTTAAAAGCACACGGTACAGTTCTCATTAACATGTGTGGAATTTACAGGGTCCACTTGTATGTGTGTGTGAGACATGGACGAAGACACGGTTCTCTGCATTTATTTTGAGTTTAGTTGCACCTTTGTTGATTTTGTTGCAGTGGCTTTCATATTGTCATGTTGAGAAACCAAAGAAATTGCTTAGTAAGCATAGTATAACTGTAAATCTACATGCTGTTGCTACTATCAGAAACGAGACCGGGAGCGCTCATGTGAGCACTTCAGCAAGTAAGCTTTTTCCTAATTTCGCATCAGGACAAGAGCAAAATGTTACCTGTAATGTCAATGCCATCACTTTGATTGATGTTGAGCTGCTACAAACCGTAATTATGAGTAACTGCGTCAGCACAGAATGCAGTGGAATCATGGTACTCGTAAAGAACACATTGAATCCTGTTCCTTGGAGTGAAAACCCTCGGAACTGCCACCTTTGCAACCGTTCCAACATTCAGAAAGGCCTCATGACCTGAGTAAATATGCTCAAGACCGTTTGGCATAACACCAATGTGGAACACTCCGATATGGTCAGGTGAGATTGACCACCATTTACAGTACACTATTTGGCCAATAAAGAGACAGAAGGTATGACAAAACGAGCCAGGAAACCAAGAAAAAAAAGAAAAGTGAAAAGTTTATTTATGGGGTGACTATATGGCAGGTAGCTATTAATTAATTTGTTCAGTACATCACCTTCTCGAACATGAAGTAAACTGGTTTTTCCTCTTTAACTCAATATTTCACAATCAATTTTTTGTTACTTTTGCTTGATTATCAAAATAACTTTAAGGTAGCAGAAGGCTCATTTTTTTATTAGAAACAATCAAACATCAGCACAAAGCTACTGACCTAACATAAAATCTCAAGCAAGCACTACCCACTCCCCTCCTGCCATTTTCACTATTTCATTCACTCTTGCCCCTCATCGGGCGAATAATGGTAGTGAATACATGTGTGTTCAGTATAACATTCAATAAACTCATGCACACCTCTTCTGCCTCCACCTTCACTTTAGACCCATGACCAAAAAGCCTCCCCCCACCCCCCCCCAAATCTTGTCACAATATCTTTCACCTCAGGGAGAAGGCTTGCTTGGGATTTTAGGTGAAATTGTGCACATATATGGAATAGTTTTTATTTTGGAGGGCAATTTTATTGAAAAAATAATGACAAAAATTAATTTGTTCAATAAAAAAATTTCAAACAAGACATGCAAAATACGATTGTAATTCTAGCTTCACTGCAAGAAGAGATGCTGAGGAATAAAAGTGTGCAAACCTAAACACATTAGATGAAGTTGTTCCAGAAAAATATAGGTCTTACAGAAGCCTCAAAATAGATGGGAGATATACAGCCTACTCGGTGCCCATAAAGCTGTGCAATTTAAACCATTCTTGCTATGGCATGCCAACACAGGCTGATGACATGCCTATACCATGCGTTACTACTGTTCAAAGGATTTAGCCACCTATCCATGGCAGAACTATCAAACAAAGAGCATTTATTTGTATGTCCAATGTCTGTAATGATTTAAGAAATAAAGATGCAAACTGAATCAAGCAATCAATCACAAGTGTAAGTAATGCTGTAGCTGTTTCTGCTTCATGCATTGATAGATTCTACTGAGACTTAAGAAAGAATCTAGAAATAAATGTAGATTTCTACTTTTCTTTTTAAAAATTTAGTTGCATAGCATTGATGAATCCAGCAATTAAACGTAGATAATACTCGATGGCTTCCTGTGCCATTTTCCAGTTTTTTTCGCTACACGCAGCAATGTGATAGGTTGAAGCAATTTCAGCGCAGCTCATAGAGTAGAATAACCTCGTTTTGGAGGAGCAAACGAGCCTTTTGGAGCACGCTACCAGGCCCACATTTGCAATCACAAATATTTGTCTCCAATATGAAGAAGTATCACATTTAACCAAGTGTACATATAAACACACGAATGCATGTTTATTGTAAAAACTCAAAAAGATTAAATTAACTTGCTGCTCTTCATTTGTTCGTGCCCAACCTTCAGTTCCTCCAGCCCTGTGACGTTGGTCACATCACATTTCCTTGCAATACAGTTTATATTTGTCATTAAATAAGGCATTCCCTGATGCATCAGTTATAGTAAAAAAGCATTTTTTTTCAGATACAAAGTCCAACTTGATGAGTTCGTGCTTTCTGTTAAACGAAGGCCTATGTTTATGGTAAAATAAGTAAATGATGTCGTGAGAGAAATGTTGCGCCGCTGTTTTGTGGGCAGTCAACAGAAAGAATTCAAAAATTAGTCGCTCTTTTGTGCACGAAATATTCACTGCGTTAAGTGAAACCAGGGGTAATGAAAGCTTCATATATCATTCGACAAGTTCTTTAACCTGAGCTTCTACCACAGCCGAGAAGCAGGACCAAGACACCCGAATACAGATGCTAGAAAAGGCTCCGTGTCCTCTCAGCAAAACTTTACAGGTCTCTTCTGCAATTGAAGTTGTAGATAAATTCTCACCACAGCGTCATATCTAGAAAATCGCTTTTCGTGTTCGCTTGTTGCAGCTAGTTAGAGCAAATAGTGCTACCAATTAGAAAAAAAAAAGACGCAGAGCTATGTTCAAGAACATAAACATACTGCTCCGTGTAATGAATGCCAGGTGTTACTTTTTCTAACTTGACAACAGCTACAACTATATTTACTCGATTTATTATTATGCCACAGAATTTACAGAAAATCTTATTAAGCAGTTGGGGTAGTTGGCAATGCTTGACAGGAGCAACTCAAGTCCCCAGACTTTTCCCTCTTCTTTCTTAAATACCAACAACCATTAAATTGCCATGGATGAATCTCATTAGCTAATGTTCCTTTTCGGTAGCCATTTTCATTCTAACGCTCTTCCAGCACCTCGTGGAATGCCTACCCAACCTACTAATGTTTGGGGGTTAGTGGAAGGAGAAAGGTGCATGGCTAATACACTTAGACAAACTTTGTTTAGTAAATCTTCCAGTTTAGGAGAAAATGGTGGCAGACACTGGCTGCACATGAGAGAGGACATGTATAGGTGGCTGCTGTCGCTACTTTTGAGTGAAAGGGAACAATCTAAGGACTTCGTGTATGACAATGCGTGTGTGCTCTACATTGACGTCGCAGGTCGGTCAGACACTGAGCCCGTCAGAAACCACTACTGACAATATGACCATAACTATTTCCTTAGGTGCGTAGTCAATTGGCTAGCATGCATAAATCAGAACGGCTGTGTCGCTCTCATTTCCTTAAGTTGTAACTGTGCGTAAACATGCAGTAGACTGCTAGAAAACATTGCGCACATACATGCAGTAGACTGCTAGAAAACATTGCGCACATAAACTAAAGATTCTGATCGATCAGATAGCTACGTCAAGTGCCTACCGCACCATTTTTCCCCCAAAGCCCATAAAAATTGCTTCTTGGTGCACGCTTGGCACAAATTATGAGAGTTTTGCTGCAGTGCAGCTGGATGTAACAGCTTTTAATTCTAGGCACAGTTTGGCACAATTGGCACAGCTATTCCATCACTGCATACGATGTATAATATAGCCTTAAAGATTTATACAATGATATTCTTACTGAAACAGTTACATGAACAGGTTTTTTTAATCCACTTTAGCATTCTTTCCCGTTAGTACTGCTAGATACATAACAGCAGGATGTGACCGATTCAAGCTAAATATATGCAAGATGATTTTAAAAAATTCTGTTAAATCAGAAGCAGCACTATTCCATGTGTCATAACACACAAGATGTGGAAAGGGCACCAAACTACAGCAGCAAGCTCAACACTTACACCGTATGGAGAAAACGCAGTTCCAATGTGAACCTCACAGATCCATTTTATTTAAAAACTGCATGAGAACAGTGACTCAGTGCACCATCTGCTATATGCAGCTACAGCACTAACTGACATCAGCATATTTTTGGAAAAAAAAACACTCACTCTTTTTTGCAACTGCTTCCGAGACAGTTGATGCTTATCAGCATTCAGTAGTGCTCTCTTGACTGCATTCTTCCACCTAAACCTCACCTTCTCCGCTGCTTCTGCAAAGGATGAGTGCATGTGTACACCTATTAAATGGAGCAAGAGTTCTCCAAGTAATACTTGGGCAAATTGACATTCATCGATAAAAAAAAGATTAAAGCACAGTTCATAAATACTATAAAAGCAATACACAACAGTTTATATAAACACAGAAAAAAATTAAATTGTAATTGCACAATAACAATTTGCAACACGAACAAACATAACTTGAAAAAGCATTAACTTTTGGCTTATGATGCTCACTCATAAGCGTGATGCTGATACGACGAAGGTTGAGTTTTGGATATGCTGCTTTTTCACGGGGTCATTACCTGGGCAGTTCAGCCTGCACATCACGCTGCATTAGCTGGTTTTCCCAGTAATAATTAGGAATGGTCTATTATTCTTTTTAACCAATCATTAATCATTTACCAGTTCAGCTACCAATGGCCACTGTTGTGAACTTTTTGTCAAGTAAGCAACACGTTTCATGGGCGCTACCGCAGACGCTAAAACGTAGTTGTCTCATCAGACACTACATGTAGTAGGAAGAACCAGAATTAGGATATCAAAGTATATACAGTTGATATTTTTGATAAAAAATAATATTGAATTCCATAAATACTAAATATTGAGTGAAACATTTTTATTCCACTTCAATGGTCCTTAGACGGTCTTGGAGCAGACATCTCCCATGAATCACCGCATGGCACCTGTACTCCGTTCAACAGACCATTGCTGCCGGGCAGCAGATAGTTCATGTATCCCACATGAAGCTTTTCCCAAGGCACCGTTCTTCACATTAAACTGCGGCCGGGATGACAGTTCTCACGTGGAGGGAAATGGGCGTTCATTAGATGCATCTATGTTCTTCATACATATTCATCACCATGGGTGTTTGTCTTTTATCGGCTGAGGGGACTCAGCTTGAATGTGATCAGTGCCTCATGTGTGGTTGCTTCACCATGCCTTCAGGGCCTAATAAAGGTCACATTAGCTGTTGCATCACAATAATATATTTGGCACTTATGACTAGCAAAAAGCTTAAGAACAGGCAATAGCGAGGCTTGAAACAACAGTAAATTGTCAAACAATAACTAGCATAATGTGGAACCTCTGAGACAGTTATTGAGACACTGCAGATCTAAAAAAAGTCACAGCTTTGCCGCAAAGATGAAGCAATGAACACGATAGCAACAAATTGGAAGGTCACGCGGAGAAAAGCAAGCAGATCGAAACGTTTCCCGTGTTTCTCACGCACAAAAGACGCTGAAACCTACACGCAGGTACAGATTAACGCGAATAAGCGTCTCAGTTATTACATCGCTGTGTCTGAAAAACGCACCCTTTTCACGAACAGAGGCTGTGCAATGATTTCAGTGATCTTTGTGCGCCCGGTAACTACAACAGAATCGTTCCGACGAAACTCAAAGGCTAGCCAAGACGTACGATTCTCCCCGCTGCAAGATAAGGGCACGCGATCGAGTATACACCCCCTTATTTATTAGGCAGGCAAAAGTACGCGTGAGAGGTGAGAGCCACCGCCTGCTCACTGCGCTATCTTGCTGATAATGCTGGAAACAGGATAGTTCCCCCGAGATGACTGCCAACAGCGGTAAGTGGTAGATATGAATAGCTTGCTGTTTAAACATTGAAGGAGGTACCCCTTGGTAGCTAAGTGGTTAACGCCTCGCATTCACGGCGTGGAGGTCCCACGTTCGTTTCTGAGCACCGGAGTCTTTTTTTATGGGATTTTTTTTTTTCTCGTGTTTTCATATATATAGATACGTATACATATATGGTGCGTGACATCGCCGGCGGCGGCGAAATCCAGCCAAGGGTGTCCATATAATTGCCATCGCAATAAAAGAAGAAAAATATAAATATGGCACAAGTGAAAGGTGAGGCTCAATTCAAATATGCAAAAAGTTGCAATATGTAAAGGCGAAAAGAAAATTACAGGTGTTTTTTATGTGTATTTTTTTTTTGTCTCCACATGTGTACACAACTAAAATTCGCTGCAGCCCCGCCGCGGTGGTCTAGTGGCTAAGGTACTCGGCTGCTGACCCGCAGGGCGCGGGTTCGAATCCCGGCTGCGGCGGCTGCATTTCCGATGGAGGCGGAGTTTTAGGCCTGTGTGCTCAGATTTGGGTGCACGTTAAAGAACCCCAGGTGGTCTAAATTTCCGGAGCCCTCCACTACGGCGTCTCTCATAATCATATAGTGGTTTTGGGACGTTAAACCCCACATATCAATCAATTAAAATTCGCTGAAAAAAAAAAAGCCTGTTTTTAAGACCAGTCATCTATATGGAAGTCGTAGGCTTAAAGGGGCACTGACACAAAAATTTGTGGCCGAGATAGCCTGTGGGGTCGATCCCCAAGAACATTCGTATATCATCTGCAAAGTATCAACAGCCAATATGGCTGGGAAAGTATTTTAAAAGAATTTTGAAGTTTGCATGAGCCCTTGACTTCATCGCGCCATTGACACCAACAAAGGGGACCCTAAGGTGACCCCCTACTTCCCCCACGTCACCGCGCTGCTGTCAACAAAACGAGTTATGATGACGCCATAGCCGCCATTTTTTTTTCTTGCCGCGTTTGTTCCCGTAGTCTATACTTTTTGGTGGCTGCTTGCGAGTGCGTGGCCATGGCGCACGCATAAAAACATGTGTTTGGCGACACTGCAGTACCATTTCCTATTCGAAAGTAATTCATGATGCGTACTGTGCAAAAGTGTGTCATAGTTCTGTGTGGTGACATGATCAAGATCTGCACACGCTAGGTGGCGACAGTTGCACCCAGTTTTTGGAGCTCTCTCAAATCAAAACTGATCGATAATGAGGGGCCTGTAGTTAATTACCTGTCACGTGCTACAGCAAACGATGTGTCGTGTCATGACTAACAGGCCCCCAGCAACACATTTCAGCAGAAAAACGCGAGGCCAATGTTTTTGTGTCAGTACCCCTTTAACCTAGTTGGTGACCCAAAGTTGAACTGTTTTGGCTGATGGCAGCAAGTAGTACAGACACAAAATTGGTGGTGATTAGCTGCAAATTCATTACCACCACCCCTTTAAAACAACAATTTCAAAGAACATGTGTACTGAAGTCATACTCCTGAGTCAGTTTTTAGTTATTTTGCATTGCCGCTTGCCTTTCTTGCCACTGTGGCGCTAAATGCACGAGACGCAAAATGTGAACGTAAGACCTTATTCGGAAACACATAACTCTTGTATGAGCCAAGGCCAGCCCGCGCAAAGCACTTTGAAAGCCCAAACTTTTGAGGTCCCTACTGAAGCACTCCCCAATTATGTGGGTTAAAAATAAAAACCACAAATGATACCGCAAGCGGGATAACGCAAATGTTTATAGCTTTTCATGGCGCTGTTTAATTGTATGTACAGCTGCATTGATACTAGCTTAGAGAAGCACTTGGATGTAGTAACAACTGGTAACACAATGTCTTATCCTGTGCCCACGCCTATGTCTCTACATGACATACATTTTTGAGCTGGGACTGGTGCAACGATCGCTCAACAACTTGGCTGTTATAGCACGCACGCCTGGCATTGCAATGGCTCTACAGCTGGGCTACTAGTGATTCATTATCAAGGCGTAACCCGAGAAGAGAGAACAATGGACGTTATGATTGAAGTAAAAAAAGTGGGCCCAACACGTGATCTCTGCATCAAATGATGCAATAGCTTTTAGCACACCTTCTCCGACACAAAGCAGCAGCCCAGCAAAACATGAGGTCATTAATTAAAATCTACCCCCCAAACCAAAAAGTTTTGGGGCTAATACCAGTTGAGCCAATACAACGCAAGAAATGTCTTTACAGAGAGTTGATTGACAGGCAGATTGACATAATACATGTATAGTGCAGAAGAAAAAGAGAGGAAATGCTAAACTTCGCAAGAGCATCACGTAGAACTTGAGAAAATATTGGATGCATGAGAATCTCTCTCCCTAACCTACAATTCCATTGGCAGACTCATAGTCGTTTCTCTGGCTAAACATTTTACAATGATTTTATGTCAACTCTGACATTATTTAAAAGATTTTAATATAAATAATGAATGAATGATGCACATCAGCAATGATAATCACTTTGGGTGACACTGTTTCCCAATACCATCTGTCGGTGTGGCTCTCACTTGTACTTTGCAAGTCACCAACTTTAACTGAACTGCAAAGCTCTGTTGTGTGTTCACTAGACAGCAGACAACTGAATAGTCCTATGCAATTCATGATGAATTATGGAAACTTTTCTCACTCAGTACAGCATAAAAACTATGTGACTTGTTCTATCTCGTAAGGACAGTGTGCCAGGTGGCAACAACTTATGGGGTCCTGGACAGAACTCCACTCATGTTGAGGGCCTGCTGAAGAATCCTACTACGGTTTCCTCTCTATGTCTAATAATGTTTTTTGTTGAAAGTAGTAGAGCACTATACTCACTATCAACTTTTTCAGTGTGATTGTCGCCCTCTTGGTCCTGCCGCTTGGATTTCTTTGTCGGCTTCTCCTCATCCTGCAAGTCGCTTTCAATGACATCTTCCTGATTCCGATTCTTTCGCTTTTTCTTTTTTGAATTCTCTGAAGCAACTTCATCACTCACAGTTTTGTCCAGCGGCTCTTTCTTTGGCTTCTTGGTCTTCTCACCTCTTACCTGAGCGTAGCCATTTTCTTGTTTCTTTTTGCCTAGTGCATTGTCCTTACTTGAAACGTCCTGCTTGTTTTCTTTGTTGTCCTGCAAGCCACCTTCAATGACATTTTCCTGTTGCGGCTGCTTTCGCTTTCTTTTCTTTTTCGGCTTATCTGAAATAACTTCAACACTCATGCTGTTTTTGAGCAGCTCTTCTTTTGACTTCTTGGTCTTCTCAACTTTTACCTGAGCGGAGCCGTTTTGCTGTTTCTTGTTGCCCAGTGCATTATCCTTACTTGAAATGTCCTGCCTATCTTCCTTGTCGTCCTGCAAGCCACCTTCAATGACATTTTCCTGTTGTGGCTGCTTTCGCTTTCTTTTCTTTTTCGGCTTATCTGAACTAACTTCAACACTCATGCTGTTTTTGAGCAGCTCTTCTTTTGACTTCTTGGTCTTCTCAACTTTTACCTGAGCGGAGCCATTTTCCTGTTTCTTGTTGCCTAGTGCATTATCCTTACTTGAAGTGTCCTGCCTGTCTTCCTTGTCGTCCTGCAAGCCACCTTCAATGACATTTTCCTGTTGCCGCTTCTTTCGCTTTTTCTTTTTCGACTTATCTGAGTTAACTTCATCACTCATGCTGTTCTTGAGCAGCTCTTCTTTTGACTTCTTGGTCTTCTCAACTTTTACCTGAGCGGAGCCATTTTCCTGTTTCTTCTTTCCTGGTGCATTATTCTCATTTGAAGTATCCTGCGTTTCTTCTTCTTCTTGTTGCTGGCCCCTTGCTTTGTCCTCTGAATGGTGCAATTTTTCGCCCTTCGAACCATTCTCGTCAGTGACATGTGGCTTTTGCAAGTGTTTGTTTCCTGGCTGAGTTTTCTGCAGAGTCTCCTGGGCTTTCTTCATCGTCTGCCAGACATCTTGAGCTAGAGTTTGGTTTCGCACTCCCATGCTGGAATGGAGGAAGTTCTGAAAAATTTTGATAAATTAGTTCAATCAGTAGCTTATCTGTAAAGAAAATAAAATATATAAAAATTATGAACAGCTTCTTCATATAATACACAGACACTTAGGGACATAAAATGTTTACTGATAAGCTAATCTGTGCACAACATGAATAGTGAACTCAATGGCGATAAAAAGCAGCATTGTCTGTTTTAGTAGCATGCAGGGTATAATGAATAAAACATACGCACTTCATCTGCTGAAGATGGCTACATTGAAATTTCTACAGAAGATTTGTGACAAAAAAATGCAGCTCAGAATAAATTATTAGTGTTTAACAGACTCTAATGAGCTCCTTGCGCTCAGAGAAAATTAGTTCAAGATTTTTGGCTAAATCATTTCATACACAACTAACATCAAAACTGTGTTCACAACAATATCATGGAGCCAGTAATTGCCATTGGCATCACAAGATCATGACCAGTTTGAGAAAGAATGAGTTCACTTACTGCACAATCATGACGCACAGCTTTTCGTGCAAGTATAAGCAATGAACAAAAGAAGAGCAATGCATTGGCGGTGTGGTCTCATAATGGCTGACAAACAAATCTCAATAATATGTGCAAATGTCACAAGGGATCGCAAATATTTTTATTGTCCCCCAAAACATTGTATAATAAAACAAAACTGGCAAAATCAGTTTCCAAACTACGATATACACAAAAAAAAACATTTTTTTCCCGTCACACAAACTCTCGTACATTTTTCTGGGACACACGTGAACGGACCAATGAGGGATGGAGTAGATAGCTGCTGCGAAAGCAAGCATCAAAGCTTCGCATGAGGCCACCTGAAAGCTAAGTGCTAAAGACTGCTCCATCGTAGTCATAAGCGAAGATTGACAAGACGACTGAATTGCCTCGTGCTTCTTTTTTATGCTTTTATCGCACTTATTCCACCACTCCATTAGCCGCGTACCTTCGTAGCTCGTAGTTGTTATCCATGATCACGTCACAGCGTCTGCAGTTTATGGCAGTTGCGGCAAACAGTAGTTCCGTTTTTATTCGGCTTGCAATGGCTGGGCATATGCCCGCACGCTTGTGGAAATAAGCGTCAATTTGGCTGAGTGAGCTTTGCACGCGCGTGCACAACAGTATGTTTTATCATCGAGTTCTGTCAGTTTATCGTAATAATAACCATTGATGGGGTTGAACGTCTCAAAACCGCCTTACGATTATGGGAGACTCCAACACCATAATGGAGGACTCTGAAAATTTGAACCACTTTCCTCATGACTATTAGGGTTCTTGTCACTGTCACCAGGCGCACTTTAAAATGCACCCAAATGTAACACAGGACTTGAGCATTTTCACCTCCATCGAAAATGTGGCCATCATAGCCGGGATGCGGCCCCATAACCTGCGGATCAGTACAGTCGAGTATCATAACCACTAGACCACTGCCGTGGCGGGTGCTATACACGATCGTGTCACCAGCAACCGTGGTTTCGTTGGCCACATGCATTCTTGCATGTTGTTTTCAGCCACTGCTCAATGATTTGGTAGTGAAATTTGTATCACCCGGAGCGACGCACCAGAGTGAAAGAACATCCTAATTTTGGCACATTGGATTCAGTGGAATTCGGCTGCAGAATTTCGCAAATTTGTATCACCGATTCTGCTGTATGTTTACATCAGCACATCCTAACTTTTTTAAATTTAATGCGATAGTAAGACATTTCCGCGAAAAGTCCAGATCGGAATGGGTTGGATTTTTGTCAATACGGCCAGATCTCACAGAGAAATTTTGATTTCCGGGAGATTCTCCAACAAACTGTATAAATGTAAGAAATGATCGAAATCCGAGAGTCTCCCAGAAAATTTGGGAGACTCTCGAAATTTTGATCACTTCTTACGTTTATACAGTTGGCTGGAAAATTTCCAGAAATCAAAATTTCTCTCAGAGATCTGGCTGTATTGACAAAAATCTAACCCAATCTGGTCCGAACTTTTCGACTAACTGTCTTACTATTACATTAAATTCAAACAAATTAGGAGGCACTGATGGGCAGGTATGGAGTGGCCCATTTCTTTGTTAGACCAGCCTTACCACGAACAGATCCTGAAGCCAATAAAAGATATAGGGGCACTATTTCCAGTTCATATTACAGTACACTCCCCTTAAGACGAACTCGAAGGGACCACAATCATTCTTTCGTCTTGTCAGCAGTATCCCCAAAAACGAAATGCAAACATGCTAAGTGTGCCCAAATGTGTAGCTTGAAAACACTGAGCTTATAATGGGGAGGACAGGAACAAGAAAAGCATTTATTCGGCTCACCTTGATAAAAACTATGCTTCCAAGTAGAGTATTCTATGCTTCCAAGTAGAGTATTTACACTAATCTAACAAGTACTTGATTTCCCGAATTCCCAATAAATATTCTTATGAATTAAATTGCTACCACATTTTAACAATAAAACTCTAGCATGAGCATATTTTGATGATTAGAAACAGATAAAAATGAAGAGACAAGCCCAATTTTCCTTCTAAAAATGGAAAATTTATTTTTCTGGCTGTTCCCCTTCTCAGACGCTCTTACTGGCTCTGCTATCACTTTTGGATATGCCTCCACTTCATACCGTTACCCTGACAAAGCCAGTACAGTTAAACCTGCTTATAGTAACCTTCTATATAACAAATTTCTCGATATAATGAAGTTTTTCTATGCCCCGCTGTTACTTCGTAGAAGCACATATATTTGCGACCTCTATGTGACAAAGTAATAGCGGGAGACAACCTTGACAAAACGAATTTTTGCCACGGACAGTGTAGGAATTTCGCCCTGGATTTTGTCATTTTGGAACGAGCATGCATCTCCCACGGTTGCCCCGCCACCGCTGAAGCGCGAGGCGGTGGTGGCGCGCTCGTGGCCTCGATAGCTTTGGGTGTGCTCAAGGTGGCGGGCAGGCGAGCCTGCACCCCACAAGCCGGCGTTGCCACCGATCTTGCTGCCGCAGGCGCATGCGAGGATGTTTCCTCCCTCTCCAAACTAAAAAAAAAAGGAGAAAGAAAACTACTTTGGCACTGGCAGTGCCACGCTTTTAGTCAACGTCACATAAGTGGGACTGCACTGAATATGAAGGGTGCTTTACCGAATAGTTTTCCGCGATATCCATGTCGTTTTCAACGCCATGCACGCATGCACGGTTTTACTGCGCGCGTATGGTGTGGCCCCCGGCGAAGTTCAGGCATACTTTTTTTCGTCTTTTAGAATGCAGACAACCGTTTCGTCACTACGGAGAAGATGTCAGATTGAGCGCTGATGGAAATTCTCAGAGACCGCGGCGCCAACGACGAATCTTCGGACGCATTTCCGTTAGCTCCGCGAGTTCGAGACACCGTAGCCTTCACGATTTGCCGATTGGCTCTGATAGCAATATGACGGCACGTTGAATGCAATGCAATGAGAGCAATAGCAACAAATTGTAATGTTATACAATGTAAGGCTAGCAGCCAACTCTATTGGATCCAATAGCGCGGAACTCCGACAAAACACCAGTGAAAGCCAATATGGCCACTCCAGGAAGAAGTGCTCTTTTCATACAGCAGTGATGCCACCGAGGTGTTCCAATTTTGAGCAATTTTCGGAGCAGCAAAATTTTCATTTTGAAGCACTTTGAAGCAGCAAAAATTTTCATTTGAAGCACTTTGGAGCAGCAAAACTTTCTAATTTGGAGCACTTTGGAGCAGCAATATTTCCATTCTGGAGCAACCTGGAGCAGCTAACTTCAAATCCTGGAGGAGAAGCAAGTTGCATTTACCTTCAAGGACACTAAAAATCACTCTGAGGTTTTCTAATGAAAAGCTGACAATATTTAGATGCATAGCAAATTTTATGAAGCCAATCATAATAGAAGCACTCCCTATTTCAGCTGATGATGCAAAAATAATGGCGTCATGCTGTTAAGCATTCTGGGGAAACTTGTTCAGTGATTATTTCTGAAGCAAACAAACAGAATACTGGATGAATAGACGTGTACTTCATGAAATAACAATATATATACACCTATGAGGTTATCAGCAGATATGGTAGACAAATGCTGTGTTGTACAAAGCTAGAGACTTACACAGTACCAAGTGCATTTCCTTAAGATGACTTCAATAATAAAAAAGGTTCTTTTTCTTCACAACTGATCGACTACTGGGCGTGATATGACGTCATTCAGCTAGTCTCAGAAAGCCAACCTCCTCCGGCACTCATCTCTGTGTTGAAACTAAACAATTTAGGAACTTCATTTTCCTTTTGCAGCAATATTTTATATCGCCAGGGCATTCTGTCTACACTCCAAAAACCCCTTGCCGTGTCCTCTATAAAGCAGTGCTTAAAAAAAATTCTCAGAGTTTATGCATACGCCTAAGATAACTTGAAGGCAAGATCTATTTTATTTTTAATGGGATAGCAATTATTTGGGCGTTATCGACAGTTTTTTTGCCATTGCCAAGAGTGTAGCCAGAAATTTAAAAAAAAAGAAAGGTGCACCTTGATCTGAAGGGGGGGGGGGGGGGGGGGCAGGCAAAAGGTCATTTTGCGCTATATATGCCATGGCGAAAAAAATTTTTGAGGTGAGGAGAGGGAGGCATGTTACCGATGTGCCCTCCGCCCGGCTACGCCACTGGCCGTCATGTTTTGTGTAATGTCCCAATCGATAGCATCCCCCGGCGCATCGTGTTTTACACGCGGCTAAAAGCGCGCGAGCGGGGCTTAAGCAGAGCTAAGAAGAGCTGACCTATCTCCTTTACACCAAGGGCGGATGCGACATCACTCCGCATGCCAGGCCTCCCATTGATTGTTACTCAAGCAGAGAGGAACGCGCCACCCGTGTCAAAGGGACAGGAAGGATTGAGCTAAGAATGCGAGGGGGGGAGGGGGGCGTTGTTATGAACTTTGACTTGAAGGGTGTGAATGTTGCCGCACGCGCTATATACGACTGGTATACCCTTCTACCTTGTACTCTCAATGTGAACAGACTGTGCAAAAAGTTCTTCGCTTTTTTGAGCAGCCATATAAGGGTATGCACTGAGCCTTGATTGCAAGGCGGCCACACCATCGCTGCGCCATTTCGAAGGTCCATTTGTACATGCCATTCGTGCTTTACAGATGGAATCACACTGATCTAGAGCAGCAGAGCGGGTGCCTGTCGAGACTGTTAGCCGCGGCTTCTATCTCACGTTAGCTACAATCTTCCGTTGATGTTTGCATTACAGCACAAGAGCCTAACAATCAGTACGACCATATTTGGTAGCATTACAGCGTCTTTACATATTTCTGAAGAAAACGCCAGCTGAGGCAGCCAGCTGGGCACTCTACACAAGTCTGATTCCATCTGTACGTGCATCGACGTGCAAGAGATGTTTTGAAGGTCTCTGGTCACCCAAGTCACGGATATTGAACACCACGTGTGCAGCAAGTATTTGCGAGCGCGCAGACCTTGGAAATGACAACCCCACTGCTACTGCTTTTCATGGATGACCTCACGCCTTATTATTTGGTATAACAATACAATTTGTTGGTATCGCATTCACTCCTAAGAGCACAAGTGAAACTTACAATTATTTTAGATCCAATATTGCATAACTAAAAGAACGCTGGCTAAAGGGACAATGGTCACTCTAGTTGCCGAAGCTTTCGTGCTTTCAGTTATCTAAACGTGAAGCAGATGTTAGTAGCACAAAAAGTTAACGAGCAGTCTCATTATGCCTCGAAATAGAGCGCGCCAGCTACTTCAAGCGACGCAGCAGTCTCCCCTCCTCCCCTTCCTTCAAAACAAAGCAACAAATGCGATGTCGTGATGTTAGTTTTTTTTTTATCATCAGCTACTGACCTCGGAAAGCGAGAGGTGGATGATCACGATATTGCATAACTCAAAAGAACGCTGGCTAAAGGGACAATGGTCACTCTAGTTGCCAAAGCTTTCGTGCTTTCAGTTATCTAAACGCGAAGCAGATGTTAGTAGCACAGAAAGTTAACGAGCAGTCGCATTATGCCTCGAAATAGAGCGCGCCAGCTACTTCAAGCAACGCAGCAGTCTCCTTTCCTCCCCTTCCTTCAAAACAAAGCAATAAATGTGATGCCGTGATGTTAGTTTTCTTTGTTTTTTATCATCAGCTACTGACCTTGGAAAGCGAGAGGTGGACGTGTAACAAGGCGTAGCCGCTTCACAGGCCTTCTGACAGCAGAGCCGCTAGTGATGGCCTCACTGTAGCTGCGCGTATTAAAACCGAATTGCGGCTGCTCCAATCAAGAAGCACGCTTTTATAAATGAGATCACATTTAAAAAGAAAGCACCCGATAATTTTCAATTCGGACCCTAGCAACCTCAAGTTCGAAAGGGCAGGGTCTTTTCGGGGCTTTTACCGCCACAGCGATTATAAGCGCGGACCTGCTTGTGGGAGGAATTGCGAACAAGCTCTTCTGTATGAGGATCTATGCATAAAGTATGTTAGAGAAAAGGTGTCAACGCATTCCCACCAATTACACGTTTTTCTGCTGACAGGAAGCACGGAAAATTAGATCGCGATCTTTAGACATAGACGTGACAGACATTCTGGCGGCACGCATGCACTTTATTACATGTCCTGCAACTCTTCAAACTAAGTATCAACAGCGTTCCTGGAACAGACGACGCCTGCCGATGAATCACCACCACAGTTTCACGCCACAGATTGAACTAGATGTCACGAGCCCCTGTGGAGAGCGCGTTTCACCGTTAAGCGGACTTGCACAAGAGAGTTGCGACAGCACCAAACAAAGCATCGTGGATTTTAGAATGCACGTGTGACTGCTGTTTATTCAGCGAAATTAAGTAGGTACGTAATTGTGACATTGGTGGCCCCAAAAACAAAGTGCACATGTATTGACGTCGTTATTGCCGGTGAAAGACGATACCAAATCCGACTTCGACACAGTTTGGCGAAATTTCCATTGATATTATCTGGATGGCACACTAAATATCATTTGGCTCACTTTGGCACAGTTGGCGCAGGAGTGGTATCACTGATACAGTCTTTGCGTTGAAAGCGCACTGATGCTTGCCGAGGAAGCATGCACAGCAGCGATCGTGACCGTGCCCTTAAAGTCAAAGTTCACCTATGCTACTCGAGCGACCCCCCCACCCCTCACGTTTTTATGCTCGTTCAATAAGGGTGGTTTCCTTTCTGTTTGAGAATTCAATGGCAGTTCTAACATGCAGGGGGATGCTCTTGTATGCACCCTCCAGGGGATAGAGATGGGCCAGCTCATTTGATCTCTGCTTCAGCAGCGCTCATGCGCTTTTACCTGCTCGTAAAAGTTACAATGCGCAGGGGCATGTTAGCAATTTGGACTTGTTGCGGAACATGGCGGCCACAGAAAAAACCCGCTGAGAGTGTCCATCTATCGCAATAATAACGCAGTTTTTTTACCGCTATATAAGTGTTCAGGGTTAGCTCTGCCTTCAGATTTCCCTTTCTTTTATTTGTGCATTTATATTTTGAATTTTCATACTTAACCTGAATATAGCGAAATCTTCTTTACAATGAATTTTTCTGTGAATTTGTCAATTTCATTATATCCAGATTTAACTGTATAAGCCAACTTTCTTATAAAAATCTGCAAGCTTTTTTGAGGTTTGGATATTTTCTTATTTTCAGCCTTCAGTAACTAGGTGCAACTGAAGAAATCTTACGATCACAAGCTACGGGCACACAAAAAAGACAAGTTGCGATTTGCTTTAGTCATTGCGCCAAAAATTTTTTGTTTCTTTTTTTTTGTCTTCTCTTCTTCGTCTGAATACCCAATACCTGCCAAGTTCAAGGATTATGAATTCGGGAGATATCCGCAGGGGGAGGGAAAAGGTGCTGAAGTATTTGCTCCAATTTTTTATCGGCACCAAAAAAAACCCATGGACAAGCAAACAAAAATCATCGCAAAAAACAAGAGGGGGTGGGGAGTCACAATCGCAAGCGCAAACAACGGCATTGCGGTCGGCTTGGAGTGGCCGAACACACGAAGGTAGGGTTTCCCGCTAAGGTGAGTCTCAAAGGTTCAACACAACTAGCAGAATTTATTTCCTTCAAAACAGCTCGTGTATGTCTTACTGAGACACACGTGAGTGGACAGGACGGCGCAGCTGGCTGCTGCAAAAGCGCGAGTCAAAGCTTTGCTCCCTACTAGACTATTTTGACAGGAGCGCCAACTGCGTCTGGCCCCTTTGTTATTGACAGTCTAGACTGGTGTTTGCCGTCGCCACCACCGCCGTCATTCACCGTATATGTACACTATCTATATATATATTAATACTCTAAAAAGGAAAAAAAAGCCGCAACGCTCGATGCCCAGTTCATCGCGATGCGCTGACGCGTACTTTGCCCCGCGGATGGGGGGGGGGGGGTGATGATTGTGCACGCCCGCTTATCTTTCGGTGGGTAGAATCGTGTGCCTTCGGCTTTCACTGGAACGACTGCGTTAGTTACCGGGCCCACAAAGATATCTTTGGTCTATGCACAGGTCCCGTTTGTGAAAAGAGCGCGCTTTTTATACACAGCAAGGTATAACTGGGACACTTGTAAGTTTGTACTCATCCATCCCTTTCATTATGTATCGAGCATGGTTTTTTTTGTTTGTTTGTTTAAACAGCGCGTTACGTGTCGAGCGGTAAACGTTGTTAGCTCGCTCTTGTCTTGTGTGTATTGTTTCCGTGCTTCATTTATGCGTGAGCAGCGCGCTGCGCGTTCCAATTCGCTTGCCGTTCTCAGTGTGACATTCCAAGTTGTTGCTGTCGCATTCATTCCTTCGCCCTTCCGGCGTAACTGTGACTTTTTTTTATGCATTTACTGCCTTTAGTCTACCGACACGTGCCCTCGAAGCTCGTAGATCGCTATCGCGCCACCACGACCGCGATGTTGTGCGCGGCAGTTGCGGCAAATGGTATAGTTCTTTTTTCAATCCCCGTGCGCCTAACTGCGCACGCGCCTTCAAAACAAAGTCGTTTTATGCCGTATACGATCGCATCTGCCGCGGCTTTGTCCGCAGGGTTTGCAGAAAGCAGCGTTGCTTTGACTGGTTGAGTGTTGGACGGACGCACACTTTCGGGACTCTGTAAGTTATACATGATCGCGTGAAAAGCGACCATGGTTTTGTCGACAGGGGTTGTGGCAACGACAACCACGCACACTGTAGAAGGCAGTGCGCGTGCCGGTCGCACGCGTACTTTCGAAGCTTCGAGTACGCTGCTCTCGGCCTTCGTTCGACGATTTCCGTACTAAAGTTCGTATCACCCACCGCGATTAGGAAATGTGTTTGGAACATTTGAATTTAGGCCTAATAGACATTGTAAAATTTTGCTGAGGAATTTTATGAATTCGTATCTGCCGCGGTTTCGCATCATTGAGATTCTACTGTACGTTTAGATGAACGCCTCTTAAACTTATTCATAATAAATTGGGGTAAGTTCCAAAGCCTAGAGCGGATCGAGCTGCTTTTTAGTCAAGGCGGCTGGATCACGCTCAAAAATATCGATTTTCGGGAGATTTTCATGACACCCATTTAAACGGAAGAAACGGTCCAAATACGGGAATCTCCCGGCCAATCCGGGAGACTTGGCAGGTATGACACTCCCACCAAGACTATAATGTTTGTTGTGCACAATCGACGTCGTTGTCGATCGCTGCGAGAGTTCATCTTAACAGAAGAGGCCTGTTAAGTGGTTCATCTTCAGCAGTTTTTTTTTTTTTGCATTGAATCTATGGGAAACGAAACAAACATTTCCTTGTTGTTCATCTTAAGCAAGAATTCATCTTAACAGAGTTCGTCTTATAGGGAGTTTACTGTAGTTTGATTAAATGAGTCCAAAAACTACCCCCGCATAAGAATAGCCGAAAGCAGAAACAATGTTCACGACACTAGCTAGAGCCTCCCATCAGAGGGGTCAATTACAGTACCATCCCCTTCACAAAATGGTGACAGAGCGCATTTTGTGGCAAGTTCATGTCGGTCAGCTTCACTTTATATTGCATGTGACTGGGACATGCATGTGTCGTAGCTGTTCCCCATGAAGTGCAAATGGTGACTCGCTGCTTTCATCATGAAATCTCACGTCAAAGCAAAGTTCATTAGCACAGTGAAAAAGCCTAAATTATGTCTTCTTTGAGTGCCCGAGGCTTGCAACTATAAAAGAAAACGAAAATGTAAAAGGCAGCAAACTTATTTAGAAAAATGCCCGGTTGGCTATGCTATATTGAGGTGCAAGGAAAGAAAAATTGAAAGATGAGAAAGAAAGAAAGGAAGGGAAGAAACAAGCACTAAATGTGGTGACACATACATGTGAATAGCACAAACAAAAAGAGATGTCCAACTGCTTGTCAACCAGAAAAAGTTTGATATGGGAAAAACACAATAAAATATGGTAACCTCAAACACCAACTCATAGACTTGCTTTCTTTCTATTAGTGCCCTTCTATTAATGGCCCTTCTATTAGCATATGACCAATGCGTATCCACAAGTGACCTTAAAAGGCACCTAAAGCACATCCAATGTCGTCGACAGCTGCAGAACTCGCCGCCATACGTGCAGCTCTGGAGTTTATAGTGAAAGAACCTTCGGGAATTTGGTCTATCTTCTCGGACTCGAAGGCATCTCTTCAATGTCTTATGTCACCCTTTCGCCATGGACCTAATGAACAGTTAGTCACTGAAATAAGGCTTCTTCATCACCAAGCAATCGAAAAACAGCACAGCATAGTGTATCAGTGGATACCAGGTCATTGCGGTATATATGGCAATGACCGCGCAGATGAGGCCACTAGATCTGCGCACGATGGTACCCAATATACAGCCATCCCTTTCTCAAGAACCGATGCAGCTACAAGACTTCGTTCGCTTGCTCGTGACCTCACACTGGTACAGTGGAACTCAACAGACTTCACAAACGCGCGCCTGCATAACTTGGATCCCGATCTGCAGCTTCGTCTGCCCCCAAGGATATCTCGAGCTGAGGAGACTCTTCTATGCCGCCTGTGGCTTGGAGTGCCCTTCACGAACGCATACTTTTATCTCATTGGGATGGCCAGCTCTCCTACATGCACTTACTGCAGTTACGAAGAAACCATCGCGCACCTTCTGTGTGAGTGCACCATTTTCAACGCGCAAAGACAAGAACTCACTGCAGCTCTGGATAGACTAGACGATCGGCCTTTGTCGGAACAAAGGATTCTGGGTCATTGGCCGAGACCATCCTCACCCCAGAAGGCTTTGAAAGCTTTGCTGCGCTATTTGCGGACAACTGGCCTCAGAGACAGACTCTAGTGTCTTATACTCTTTGGTGTTGCCTTTCCTCTGTCACAATTTTTTTTTTGTAATTTCTCTCTCTCTTCGCAACATTTCTTTTTAACATCTTTCATTCCCCTCACCCCTTTCCCCAGCACAGGGTAGCCAGCCGGTCTAAGAACTGGCTAACCTCCCTGGCTTTCCGCTTAAACTTTTTTCCTCCTTTTTATGATGTTTGATGTTTTGTGGCGCAAGGGCCATTTCACGGCCAAAGAGCGCCAGTTCATGTTACTAAAAATATGGACAATGATTGTGATAAGCGGCTGTATAAGGGCCATAAAATTCCTCGCGGTAAGGCGGGTAAAAACATAAAAGTAATAAAATCATGACCATGCCGTGAAAGGTGTGTGTGGTGAGATTAGATGACAAGAGTTGGTGATTATCAAAAACGATGCTGGATATGAATGGCATTAGCACAAGTGCCTCACTCGTTCATACCCTTGCGTCCAAGGGCCGTGAGGCAAGTGCTTTTTTGTGTAGCCACCGCAGCAATAATCTCTCTGGAGAGGTTATGCTACGGAATGCCCGTGTATATGATATGAAAACTATGAATTTCTTTTAAAAACGCTAACAATGATTTATGACTAAAAAGCGGTTCCCTACCGACGAACATTGCAGGGTGTAAAGGTATATGTTGTCGGTAGGGTAATGGAAAATGTTGTTTTCTTAGAGTTTCTAAGTGTTTGCATTGGATTAACATGTGAAGGACTGTTAATGCTTCACCACATCTGTCACACAATGGTGGATCGCCACCGGACAAAAGATATGTGTGTGTTTTTAAGAGTGTGCAGAGCCATTACCACACTGAGGGAGTCCGTATAAATTACTGCTTTTTGTATTTGTAATTTTTTTATGTGTTTAGCCGCCACAAGTATCGCATAAGCTTCCGCTGTGAAGATACTTGTCCCTGGATGTAGAGGGCCAGCATCCGAAAAGGATGGGCCGACAGCAGCGTATGACACAGAGGAGTTAGACTTGGAGGCATCTGTAAAGAACTCAGGACGTGTGTATTTGTGTTGAAGTTCCAGGAAGTGTGTTCGGATATGGGCAATAGGTGCACATTTCATAACTTCTAGAAAAGACATACCGCAGTCTATAGTCTGCCATTGCCACGGTGGCGGGTATGTTACAGGAGCCATTAAACTGTGTTCAAGTGAGACTCCAGTTTCCTCAGCTAGACTCTTCAGGCGAACTGAGAAGGGCTGCCTCATTGAAGACCTGTTTTGAAACAGAATTGAGCTCGACAAATCATTAATAGTAGAGTATAAGGGGTGCTTCTTGTCTGCTTTCACCTTAAGGAGTGGGCACGGCGGACCCGGAGCGAACATGTGGCCTAAAACGCCATTCTTCCGCATTGTGCAGGTTTTCCTGTTCGGTCTGGCCGGAACGCACTGCGCAACCGACGTATCAACAGCCTACACGTGCCGTATGGATTCACCCAAGATGGGCCCTTGCATCGCCAGTAATTGCTACCCTGTCATCGAGCTTGCTCCGCCCCCTTCGCATCATGTGATCTCGTCTGCGTCCCCTATAAAAGTTGGCATCCAGAACTTCAGCTTCAGTGGGCACGGCGGACCCGGAGCGAACATGTGGCCTAAAACGCCATTCTTCCGCATTGTGCAGGTGGGTACTCACTACTGTACAATAAGGAGCGATTGCCCTGGTCTTCTGGTCTTGCCGTGCCCCATCAGCGCCTTTGTATTGCGTATGACGTTTACTGCGTATGCTCATTACTTCTGTGTGGGGATGTTGAGGTGAACCCTGGGCCTGTCGAGAAAATGCTGAAGGAGCTACTGGATGGTCATAACAAAATTCCTTCGGACATAGCTGCGATAAAGGCGCAACAAGAAAACATGGAAAAAATTATTTCCGATTGGAACTCGCGTTTCGCTGTACTGGAACAACGTACTGCCTGTATTGATGCTCTGAAGGTGACAGTGGCCACGCTTGAAGCTAAAATTACTGATCTTAAAGACAGGAGCAGGCGGTCCAACCTAGTTGTTTTCGGCATACCTGAGCCACCGGAAGAAACCGAGGACATGCTGAAAGAAGCTGTACTCACTGAGGTTTTTGAACATAAACTTGAGGTCAAATGCAAATCAGTAGGTAGAATTCACAGATTAGGCAAGCCCGGTGGCAGTCGCCCAGTTATCGTATATTTTCAGGATTACAACGAAAAGCAGCAAACTATATCGAATGCCCGTAAGCTAAAGGGTACAGATATTTCTGTTCAAAATGACTATTCTAAGGAAACACTCCGTAAACGTAAACTGCTCTGGAACAGCGCCAAAGAAGAAAAGAGACAAGGCAAGAAGGTTAATCTTGTACATGACAAACTTATGGTTGATCGGGATAGGTATGTAAGGGATGACTGCAAAAACTCGAGGATTAAAATTGCCAGTTCCCAGTCCAGTAAACATAAAACATGACCTGAACGCCCCGATTCTAAACAACTGCGCCTCCTAAATATTAACGCACGCAGCATCGTTAATAAATCCGAGCAACTGGAGTCCATTCTTCTTGGCAATAGTCCGCACATTGTTGTTATCACGGAAACCTGGTTGTGTGACGATATCAGCGATGATGTCGTTTTCCCCTCCTCCTATCGGGTGTATCGTCGAGATAGAAATCGTAGCGGAGGCGGTGTTGCTGTGCTCGTAAAATGTGCTCTTGATGCGACGCTTCTTAATCAGATCGACGACCACGAAAGCCTTTCTTTGAAGGTATCCTTCTGTGGGCGTTCATTTCTTATCTTTGCTGTGTATCGTGCACCTGACTCGCCTCCTCGGTTTCTGCATGACTTACACGAACACATGGCGTCATACAAGCATGACAGAATATTTCTTGTGGGCGATTTCAACATGCCTAACGTAAATTGGGACTCCGCTTTTGCCAGTGTCGGACAATCCCCGCAAACCTCGTATCTACTAGATATAATGATGTGCCATGATTTGCGCCAGGTGGTGAAGCAACCAACACGTGTCGGCATGACCTGTGCTTCTGTACTTGACCTTGTTTTTGTAAGTCAATCAATACAAAATTATTATGTCTGCATTGAAAATGGTCTTTCTGACCACCATATGGTGTCTTTTTCAAGCTCTGTGGAAAAAGTGTGTACTGTGCTTCGAGCTAAATGTATTCGCGTTAAAAAATTTTCCCGTGCCCATGATGAATCTGTGTTAGATTATTTAGAACTCCGCCTAAGCAACTTCCACGGTTCTAACACTGCCCAAATGTGGGATACTTTCAAGAACATGTGTCTTCACTGTATCGAACATTTTGTTCCAGACAAGGTAAAAAAGACGCGTAAGCTAACCCCTTGGATTTCACGGGATATTTTACACTTGAAAAGAAAATTAAAACGCCTGAAGCGAGGAGTGTCCTCTCGTGACATCATTCAAACCACTCAATTAGCCCTTAATCAAGCCGTAGCAAGCACTAAACGAAGTTATTTTGAGCACGAGTTGCCAAATTTCATTCGATCTGCTCCGCAGAAATTTTGGAACTTCTTGTCGAACAAAAGAAAACCTATTGAAAAATTACGTCACGATAATGCGCTCCTCGTTGATAAGGCAGACATTGCTGAGCATTTCAACGCTTATTTCCACGGTGTATTTTCGACAGTACATGAGCCTATGCCCCAAACTGTTTCCAATTGCAGAATCAATGCTGATATTGTGTCTATATCTGGTGTGATTTCTATGATGCTTAACCTAAACACTAAGTCTTCACCTGGTCCTGACGGGATACCGAACGTTTTTCTTTCCCGTTACGCTGAAGCATTATCACCCTTTCTTGTGGCAATTTTCAACACATCATTATCTTCTGGTGTCCTACCCTTTGATTGGAAAGTCGGATGCATTGTTCCCGTGTTTAAAAAAGGCGATGTCATGGTTCCTGGTAATTATCGTCCCATTTCATTAACATCATCTTGCTGTAAAATTTTAGAACATATTATAGCTAACTACATTTCCAAGTTTCTCAACGATAACGGTTTACTATCCTGCTTCCAACATGGTTTTAGAAAAGGATTTTCTACTGTCACTCAATTAACCTCTATTGTTCACAGTTTTGCCGGCGTCCTTGATAAGACTGGCCAGGTCGACGTAATTTTCCTGGATTTTCGAAATGCCTTTGACCTTGTTCCACATTTGCAACTCGTGCTCAAACTACAGGCAATTGGACTTCCGGCCCTTATAACAAACTGGATTTCTTCTTATCTACCTGACCGCACGCAATATGTTAGTATTGATGATAAATGTTCCAAATCTTTACCCGTCACATCTGGCGTTCCGCAAGGTAGTGTACTAGGCCCTCTTTTGTTTCTTATATATATTAATGATATTGTTGATGTGATTACCAGCCCAGTACAAATTAAACTATTTGCGGATGATTGTATTCTTTTTAACGAAATAACTTCCCACGAGGATCAAATTCAATTAAATTCTAACCTTCTTAGCATACAGGCATGGTGCACAAAGTGGAATATGAAGTTAAATGCCGAAAAATCGGTCTTCATGAAAATTACTAAAAAGAAAAACAGCTTGTCGTTTTCCTATGAGCTTCCTGAACGGCCGCTTTGTGAAGTCAGTTGTTACAAGTACCTTGGTGTCACCATTACAAACAACCTAAGTTGGAATCAGCACGTTTCCAACGTCTGTGCGTCCTCTTTTCGCAAGCTCTGCCTTCTCAGACACAAACTTAAATTAGCTCCTCCAAGTGTTAAACTTCTTGCATACACATCGATTATTAGACCGAAACTCGAATACGCATGCTCAGTTTGGGACCCGCACAAGCAAAAAAATATTCAGGCTCTTGAAATGATACAGCGCAAAGCGGTTCGCTTTATCTACTCAAAATATCATTTATCAGACTCGCCCACTACTCTCATGAATGAGCACGGGATCCAAACGTTGCAGGCACGACGTAAAATAGAAAGGCTTAAATTTCTTTACCAGCTTAAGAGCAACAAACTCGGCATTAGCCCTGAGCAGTTTACTCAGCCATTGACTTCTCGGCGTACTCGACATCGACACGCTGCATCCCTGACCCCCTACAGCGCCAGAACAAACGTCTTCAAATTTTCCTTCTATCCACGCACCATATCTGACTGGAATGATCTGCCCATATCTGTTGTCCGTAGTATTGATGGGATTGAACATATAGAAAATTGAGACAGTATGTTTCTTTTTCTTTGTAGAAGTTGCTGTATTTTACCTTGTATTGTCGGTTTGTTTATACTTGAGTGATTATGCCCCTCCTGCTTGGGCCCCTTGTGGGGCCTGCAGTATGTCATAAATAAATAAAATAAAATAAATAAACAAAGGACATGTAAGTTCTCTGCAGATGAAGCGACCACTTATTTCACTCAACATAAAGGCTTTCTATGGGGCTGGTGCGAAAAGCACCCGTAGAAAGGCAGATGCCCAAATGGTGCACGGGCTCCAGCATCTTCAAAGCACTTTGAGTCGCAGACTGATAAACAACGGCCCCATAATCCAAGCGGGTGCGAATGAGGCTTCTATACAGGTTCATGAGACATTGCCTGTCACTACCCTACGTAGTACGTGACAACACTTTTAAAACATTCATGGCTTTTAAATATTTTGTTTTTAGATACTTGAAGTGCGGTACGAAGGTCAACTTGTTGTCCAAGATTAATCTTAAGAATTTATGATCCGCATTAACAGACAGACGTTGACCGTTCAGTTCAATGTCTGGTTCTGAGTGCATGCCTCTCTTTCGGGAGAACAAGACACACGTGCTCTTTTGTGGGTTCAGTCGGAATCCGTTTTCCTCTGCCCATTTGGAGACCTTGTTTAAACCTAACTGAACCTGCTGCTCACACATTACCAGATTGCAAGATCTAAAGCCAAGCTGGATGTCATCGACATATGTACAATAAAACATATTGCGAGGGATGGACAAGCGCAAGGAATTCATTTTGATGAAAAAAAGTGTGCAGCTAAGTACACCACCTTGTGGCACGCCTGTTTCCTGGACATATGTTTGGGAAAGAACCGTGCCCACTCGGACACGGAATGTCCGGTTTGACAGGTAACTTTCGATTATGTGAAACATTCTTCCGTGCACGCCAAGGTGGGACAGGTCTCTTAGAGTTCCAAAACGCCATGTTGTATCATAAGCCTTTTCGATATCGAGGAATACAGAGAGAAAATATTGTTTATGGGCGAAGGCGTCCCTGATCTGTGCCTCGATACGAACAAGGTGGTCTGTGGTGGATCTACTTTCTCGAAACCCGCACTGAAATGGTTCGAGCAAATTGTTTGTTTCAAGGAAATGTACAAGTCTGCAGTTTATCATTTTTTCGAAGATTTTGCACAAGCAGCTTGTAAGTGCAATAGGCCTATAACTCGAAGGTAAAGAAGGGTCCTTGCACTCTGTCAAAATGGGAATAATAATAGCCTCTTTCCAGGAGTTAGGGATAGTGCCAGAAAAGCAGATAGCATTGTACAAACAAAGTAAAGTTTTTCGTGTTTTGATTGGTAGGTTTTTTAACATTTCATACACCACACGGTAAGAACCTGGGGAAGAAGTACTGCAGGAGTTTAGAGACGTTCGCAGCTCAGCTAGACTGAAAGCTTGGTTATATGCCTCGTATCTAGTGCATTTGTGTTCGAGTTTCTGCTTTTCTATTCTTGTTCTGTATTTTTGGAAAGTGTCAGTATAGTGGGATGAGCTGGACACTTCTTCGAAGTGTGCACCGAGGAAGTTTGCCTGACCTTCCAAGTTATCACCCTGAGTGATTACGAGTGGAAGTGTGTGTACTTGTTTTCCTGCTATCCTACCGACCATGTTCCAGACTTTAGCCTTCTGTGTGTATGAATTGGAACCTGAACTTGAACCCTTGGAACCTGAACTTGGCAACGTTTAACGCTAGAACCTTATCTAGTGAGGGAAGTCTAGCTGTACTATTCGAGGAGCTAGAGGGTGTTAAATGGGATATAATAGGGCTCAGTGAGGTTAGGAGGACAGATGAGGCCTATACGGTGCTACAGAATGGGCACGTCCTTTGCAATCGGGGCTTGGCTGACAGAAGAGAACTGGGAGTGGGGTTCCTAATTCACAGAAACATAGCTGGCAACATAGAGGAATACTATAGCATTAATGAAAGGGTGGCAGGTATCGTAATTAAACTGAATAAAAGATACAAGATGAAGGTAGTACAGGCTTACGCGCCTACATCCAGCCATGATGACGCCTTTGTGGAAAGCTTTTATGAAGACGTGGAATCGGCAATGAGTATGGTAAAAACACAGTATACTATAGTGATGGGCGACTTTATTGCAAAGGTAGGGAAGAAGCAGGCTGGAGACCAGGCAGTAGGAGATTATGGCATCGGTACTAGAAACGCCAGAGGAGAGCTACTAGTAGAATTCGCAGAACGCAATAATTTACGGATTTTGAATACCTTCTACCGAAAACGAGAAAACCGCAAGTGGACATGGAGGAGCCCTAATGGCGAAAATAAGAATGAAATAGACTTTATAATGAGTGCACACCCAGGAATCGTGCAGGATGTGGAAGCGGTTGGCACGATACGATGCAGTGACCATAGAATGGTACGGTCTCGAATTCGCCTAGACTTGAAGAAGGAACGACAGAAACTGATACGCAAGAAGCCAATCAATGAGCTAGCACTGAGAGGGAAAGTACAGGAATTCAGAGTGTCGCTGCAGAACAGGTACTCGGGTCTTAGTGAGGAAACCAACCTTAGTGTAGATACAATGAATGATAATCTAACGAGTATCATTACGGAGTGTGCAGTGGAAGTTGGAGGCAGGGTAGCTAGACAGGACACTGGCAAGCTTTCCCAGGAAACGAAGAACCTAATTAAGAAGCGTCAAATCATGAAAGTGTCAAGCACAACAGACAAAATAGAACTGGGAGAGCTTTCGAAGTTGATTAATAGATGTAAGGTATGCGATGTAAGAAGGTATAACATGGAGAGAATTGAACACGTTCTGAAAAACGGAGGAAGCGTCAAAGCAGTGAAGAGGAAACTTGGGATAGGCAAAAGTCTGATGTATGCACTAAGGGACAAAAGAAGGCAAAATAACTACCAATATGGATAGGATAGATAAAATAGCGGAGGACTTTTACAGAGATCTGTACAGTAGCCGAGACAACCACGACCTTAATACTATAAGAATTAGCAGTAACCCAGATGACACCCCACCAGTAATGATAGAAGAAGTCAGAAAAGCTTTGGAGAGCATGCAAAGAGGCAAAGCTGCTGGTGAGGATCAGGTAACATCAGATCTGCTGAAAGATGGAGGACAGATTGTGTTAGAAAAACTAGCCACCCTGCTTACGACGTGTCTCCTGATGGGAAGAGTACCAGAGTCTTGGAAGAACGCTAACATAATCTTAATAAATAACAAAGGAGATGACAAGGACTTGAAGAATTACAGGACGATCAGCTTGCTCTCTGTAGTATACAAGCTATTTACAAAGGTAATTGCTAACAGAGTAAAGAAAACATTAGAATTCAATCAACCAAAAGAACAAACAGGATTTCGAACAGGCTACTCAACAATTGACCACATTCATACTATCAATCAGGTAATAGAGAAATGCTCAGAGTATAACCAACCACTATACATAGCCTTCATAGATTACGAGAAGGCGTTCGATTCAATAGAAATATCAGCCGTCATGCAGGCACTGCGGAATCAGGGCGTCGATGAAGTATATATAAACATTCTGGAAGAAATCTACAGGGTATCAACTGCTATCATAGTGCTTCATAAAGAAAGCAACAGAATACCAATCAAGAAGGGTGTAAGGCAGGGGGACACAATCTCCCCAACGCTATTTACCACGTGCTTACAGGAGGTTTTCACAAGCCTAGAATGGGAACAGTTAGGGATAAGAGTTAATGGAGAATACCTTAGTAACCTGCGCTTGGCTGATGACATTGCATTGCTGAGTAACTCAGGGGACGAATTGCAGCTCATAATTACGGAGTTAGACAAGGAGAGCAGAAAGGTGGGTCTTAAAATTAATCTGCAGAAAACGAAAGTAATGTACAACAACCTCGGAAAGGAGCAGCGCTTGGAGATCGGTAATAGTGCACTTGAAGTTGTAAAAGACTATGTCTACTTATGGCAGGTAATAACCGCAGAGCCGAACCACGAGATTGAAGTAACTAGAAGAATAAGAATGGGGTGGAGCACATTCGGCAAGCACTCTCAAATTCTGACAGGTAGATTGCCACTATCCCTCAAGAGGAAGGTATATAACAGCTGTATCTTGCCGGTACTTAGGCACGGAGCATAAACCTGGAGACTCACAAAGAGGGTTCAGCTTAAATTGAGGACGACGCAGCGAGCAATGGAAAGAAAAATGGTAGGCGTAACCTTAAGAGACAAGAAGAGAGCAGAGTGGATTAGGGGACAAATGCGGGTTAAGGATATCATAGTTGAAATAAAGAAGAGAAAATGGACCTGGGCCGGGCATGTAGCGCGTAGACAGGATAACCGCTGGTCATTAAGGGTAACTAACTGGATTCCCAGAGAAGGGAAGCGGGTTAGTGGGAGACAGAAGGTTAGGTGGGCAGATGAGATTAAGAAGTTTGCGGGTATAAATTGGCAGCAGCAAGCACAGGACCGGGTTAACTGGCGGAACGTGGGAGAGGCCTTTGTCCTGCAGTGGACGTAGTCAGGCTGATGATGATGATGATGGTGTATGAATTGATCCCTGACAAAAACTTCTGCTAGCTTTGTCTTCTGGCCTGCCGGCGCGTTCTCCTGCCTTGAGACTTTATTTTCTTGAAGGTGTCAAGATTTTCGGCTCTTGGTGAGTTCCGAAGCAGCCTCCAAGCTCTGTTTTGCTGTTTGCGCGCGTTTCGGCATTCAGAGTTCCACTATGGCACACGCCGTTTTCCAGGGTGTCCATTTGTTTGTGGGATGCATTTTGTTGCAGCATCAATCAAAAACGCTGTGAAGTAGTTGACAGCAACATCAATGTTCAGAGTACATATGTCATTCCAACCTAGACGAGCGATGGTATAAAAGTGTTCCCAGTCAGCTCTGTTTATGAGCCACTTGGGAACACGTGGTGGACACTCAGTTACTGTATTTGTGCTCAAAACCATGGGGAAGTGGTCACTTCCGTACAAATTACTGACAACTTTCCACTGGAGTAGAGGCAGAAGAGATGGAGATACTATGCTTAGGTCTATGAAGGAGTAGGTGTTATTGGCGAGATTATAATAGGTTGGTTCTTTTCGATTTAGGAGACACGCGCTCGAGGAGAGAAGGAATTGTTCAATCAGTCGACCTCGCGCGTCGCAACGAGAGTCTCCCCATAGCCTGCTATGCGCATTGAAGTCTCCAAGGAGAACATAAGGCTCCGGAAGTTCATCAATTAAGGAGTTTAAATCACGTTTTTGCAGCTGATAGCTAGGAGGAATGTAGATAGTGCAGATTGTGATCAGTTTATCAAAAAGAACCGCTCGAACAGCCACTGCCTCAATGTTTGGAGTTGTAAGTGTGTGCATGCAATTCCTTGATTCACTATGATGTCAACACCTCCGGATGATGTCATGGCATCAACACGGTCCTTTGGGAAAATAACGTATTTACGAAGAAAATTTGTGTGTTTTGAATTAAGGTGTGTTTCTTGTACACACAGCACTTTTGGTGAGTGTTCGTGTAAGAGTTCTTGGATGTCGTCAAGGTTTCTGAGAAGGCCCCTGACGTTCCATTGTATAATTTGAGTGTTCATGGTGAATGTAAAATAGTGCTGTGTGTACGAAAAGCGAGTGGCTGTTTAGACAAGGAGTTTGAGTTCACTTAACAGGGCCGTCACCAGGCCCTGTTATCTGCTTTTTGTTTTCTTGGCGCGCTCCAAGGAGCCACGCCGCTCTTTCGGCACCAAGAGTACCGACGTATCCATTGCCTCCTCGGAGGCACGGGATGCCCGCACGTGCGGGCTGCTAGTTCGAATTTCGGCCCTCACCTGGTGAGGTGAGACCTTGAGACCCGAGGACTCTGGAGTCTCCGGTCTCTGTTTGGGAGTAGGCGGTGTAGCCTGGGCTACAACCGCCTTGGGGGCAGGTGCCACAACCACCGGCTCGGTATGCGCGGGCCGAAAGGAGTGGCGAGGGCTGGTGCGGCGGTGCCCCCTGACGCGCCGCATCAGCGTATGTAGGTCCATAGAATGGAGCGACTCTTCGCCGTGCTTCCTTAAATGTAATGTTCTCCTTCACCTTCAACGTAATTATTTCTTTTTCTTTTTTCCAGTATGTGCAGGAGCGTGAATATGCGGCATGGTTTCCTTCGCAGTTTACACAGTGTGGCGGTTGTTTGCAGTTCTCAGACCTGTGGCCTAGGACTCCACATTGTGCACAAGTCTGGCGACCACGACAGGTTTTAGAGCCATGGCCATACCTCTGGCATTGGCAGCAACGACGAGGGTTTGGTATGTACGGCCTGATAGATGTCTTTGTGTACCCTGTTTGAATAGATTCCAGTAGTTTACTGGATGCAAACGTGAGTATTAAGTGTTTTGTCGGTGTTTCCTTATTATCTCTTCTGATAATGATTCTCTGTACATTAGTGACATTTTGGCTCTTCCACCCTTCCAAAAGTTCAGTCTCAGTCAAGTCAAGTAAGTCCATGTCAGATACCACTCCGCGAGTTGTGTTCATTGATCTATGTAGTGTTATGGTTATTGGTATGCCACCGAAATCTGAAAGACGGTCTAGCTTTTTAAATTGTTCTTTGTCACGGATTTCGAGGAGAAGGTCTCCACTAGCCATTTTGGTTACCTTGTATCCTGTGCCAAGAGTTTCGGTAAGACATCTAGAAACTAGGAATGGAGAGACGGTCCTGGCTTGCTTTTCAGTTTTTTCACAGTGAATGACGTGGAAGTGGGGAAAAGTTTCTATTGGCTGGTTGAAGAAATTTATGTCGGCGGTGCGTACACACTTTAGGCCGGTACGATCAGACAGAAGAGGGAATGCTCCATGCATGCCGGTCTTATTTTTGTTCAGCAGCGTTGGCGGCCACCCACCACGGAGCCCAACAAAAACACACTGCAAGTTTGCAGGTGCTAAAAGCTTGCAGACGTCAGCCGTACAACACTGCCATAACCCAATGCGCCTAGACCAAGGTAGGCTATTTGCACAGGATTAACCCTTGCCGCCAGGAAAAATGGAAGTAAACAGAAGAGAGTAGAAGACAGGACAGATAGATAGTGAGAGATAAAGACAAAGATGTAGGCAGAGAGAGAGATAGGAAAAGGCGACTGCCGATTTCCCCTGGGTGGGTCAGCCCAGGGGTGCCGCCTACGTGAGGCCGGGGCCAAAGGAGTGTGTTGCCTCTGCCGGGGAACCTTAAAGGTCCAATCACCCAGCGTCGGCTCAACCCCCAGGATCCCCTTTTCCCCGGACACGGCAAAGCCACGCACGGCTAGGCGTGGGAGGGAGCCGAAACCCCCCGTTAGCTCGGGTCCGTGGTGTCGCTACACACCAAACGCCTACTTGCGCAGGCGCCCCTGCGGGGTCTTCCTCCTTTTTAAGATTTCAAGTAAATGGGCGCATTGATTTCAGAATGCTGTCACAATAAGCAATACAAATGCGGCAGCGCTAAAAGAGTGCCCAAATTCCAAGAAACAATTCCTTCTCCTTTCTGTGCCTTGAAACATTCCCCATCCGTTCAACGTTCGTCGTCACATCAACATGTCAACTGATCATCATCTTTAAAGCCTGTTTCTTCACTCGCAGATACGTGGACTTGCTGTTATTCTTGCTCGTGCAGTGAGGAGGAACACTTGGCCAGAAGGAGGGACAAGCCAACGAGCGAAGAAAAGAGTGAAAAAAGCGAGGGTGTCTTTTGTATCTTCAAATGCACATAACTGCTTTTACGGCACTATTTTGAAAAATTTTCACAGCTATACATGTTCATTGTACATTTGTGCATAACTGCAACACCACAGCTAAATTTGGACCTCAGGTGGTTTAGGGGCCCTTAGCAACACTTTTTGGGCATGGTCAGACAACGCTGCCAATTGGTAGTTTAGGCTCCTAAGAACACTCGAGCCAAGTATTCTAGCCCTGCACGCGGCCTGGGATTTACAATGAATTATAGAAAAGCTTGGAATTTATCTCTCTTCTTTCTACAAATAATGCCATGTGGGAAGCCAGCGCTGGGTAGAAGGTGGACTGTAAAAGGGTACTTGGCGGCGTGTCACGACACAAGTCAGCCGCTAGGGCCAAGGCAAACCGATCACAGTGTACCGCGGCAAGAGCATGCGCGAGCGCCACCCATGCTTGATTGTAGTGTGAATAGCTCGAGCAGCCATTGTGTCAGTAATACAGCACTGTGGTTTAGAAAGGTTACTCTCACAAAAAAATCACAGGAAAACAGAGAGAAGTCTCTCAAAGAGGACTGCACCCATATATGCTTCTGGCGTTGAAGAGACAGTGCTGTGACGGGATGGCAATTCCCTTCTCAACATTTTCTGGCTGCTTGCAGGGATTTGTACTGCATCGAAGCCATGCTGCCCACTGCTGCAGTAAGAAAGATACAGGCAAGGGGTACCTGCCTGTATCTTTCCTGGCAAGCAGCTACCTGCCTGTAGCTGCTTCAATTCTTTTCTGGCGTGGTATGGATTCCTATGTGCGGTATGTATAAGCATGGATGTTGATCAAACAACCGCGATGTTTCACGTATTGTGTCTCGCTGCTCGACACCCTCTGCTTGCAAGTGGCAGGTGTCCCGGCATGTGGCATGTGCGGTGCGGCTGTGAGGATAGCACGTGTACAGGCCCTAAGAAGGACGTGCCAACGGGGTCAACTGTAGCCATCTAGCATGTGAAACAGGACACGAGAACTACGACATACTTCCGCGCTGCCTGCACCATCTGCTCGCATCCTTTAGCCTGCTGCATGTGCTGTCAATGTCGTTTCCATCCTTGAACTGGTATAGCGCATTACAGGAAAAAAATGGCTGAGCAGACCAACACAAGAGGACAGAACAACAATTTCCAACCCAGCTTTATAGGCAAATCGCATCAAATATATAGACTTGCACAAGCATACAAAAAAAAAAAGAAAACCACTAACGTAATGCCAATGTTATGCAACACTTCGCGATTTTATGTGTCGAAGCCACAATATGACTATGATTACACAGTGAAAAATTGAGGAGCAATTTTGTTCGCCTCAGTGGAACAGTGGCTACGGTGCTCAGCTGCTGACCTGAAGGTCGCGGGTTCAACCTCGACCGCGGTGGTCGCATTTTGATGGAGGCGAAATGGTAGACGCCCGTGTAGCTTGCAAAGTCAGAGTACATTAAAACCACCAGGCGGTCAAAATCTCCAGAGCCTTCCACTACGACGTCTGTCATATTCATCTCGTGGTTTTGAGATGGAAAACACCAGATATTATTATTGTGGAGCAATTTCGACCACCTTATGTTCTTTAGCATGCACCTGAGCCTAAGTGCTTTAAGTACCCATTAACAACACATTGTCGACATAGGAAGGTGCCTATTATCTTTCACATACTCTTTCAAAGCACAACTTCTAAGATAAAAAGGGGATGAAACCTCCTGTTTTTTAATTTCAAACACTTTCAGGGCATGCGAGTGTTCTATAATTTGCAGATATGATTGACAACAAGAAGTGTATATGCTCTGCTTGTTTGTTTATTGATTGATATGTGGGGTTTAACGTCCCAAAACCACCATATGTTTATGAGAGACGCCGTAGTGGAGGGCTCCGGAGATTTCGACCACCTGGGGTTCTTTAACGTGCACCCAAATCTGAGCACACGGGCCTACAACATTTCCGCTTCCATCAGAAATGCAGCCACCGCAGCCGGGATTCAAACCCGCGACCTGCGGGTCAGCAGCCGAGTACCTTAGCCACTAGACCACCGCGGCAGGGCTGTGCTTGTTTGTTAGCAATACTTAAACCTGCAAGGGGCCTTTTAAGTCACTGGCTCCCATAGAACTCAAAGCATTTTTACTGCAAGCATTACACAAGCCCCAGTAAACGCTGTGAAAATTAATTACTAATACAAGGAAAATATAACTTCGCTCCAGCGTTCCATCAGCAGAACATGTGAAAACACACATCAGTGTTTGGTGAAGCATAACATTGAACACTCGGTTACCTTGAGAGGCTTTTCTTTTCTGGGTACATTGTTGAAGTTTTGCATCCTTTTGAAGACGTCTTTCACAGGTGGACTCAGTTCTTGTGTTTCAATAATCTTTGACAAGAGCTGGAATGAGTAAAAGAAACAGAATTTATTTTATAGAAAGAAGGTAATTGTTAGTCTGCCTATACCACATACAAGAACAAAAAAAGCTCAAACACCGTGACAGAATATATAGAATTTTTAGAATGCAACTCTTGGGCACCTGTTCCTGCGTTGAGCGTTGTACCTGGGATGATGATGATGATATATGGTGTTTTTTGGCGCAAGGGCTATTTGATGGCCAAAGAGCGCCAGTTCATGGGATAAGGAATGTGAACAATGATTGCGATTAGCGGCTGTATAAGGGCCATAGAATTCCTCGCGGTAAGGCAGGTAAAAACATACAAGTAATAAAATCATGACCATGCCGTGAAAGGTGTGTGTGTGGTGCGAATAGATGACAAAAGTTGGTGATAATAAAAACGATGGCGGACATGTATGGCATTAGCACAAGTGCCTCACTCGTTCGTACCCTTGCGTCCAAGGGCCGTGAGGCAAGTGCTTTGTTGTGTAGCCACCGCAGCAAAAACCTCTCTGGAGAGGTCGTGCTACGGAATGCCTGGGTATATGATATGAAAATTATGAATTTCTTTTAAAAACGCTAATAATGATTTATAACTAAAAAGTGGTTCCCTACCAACGAACATTGCAGGGTGTAAAGGTATATGTTGTCGGTAGGGTAACGGAAAATGCTGTTTTCTTAGAGATTCTAAGTGTTTGCACTGAATTAACATGTGAAGGATTGTCAATGCTTCACCACATCTGTCACACAATGGTGGATCGCCACCGGACAAAAGATATGTGTGTGTCGTGTATGTGTGTCCTATCCTGAGTCTCGTTAGTATTACCTCTGTATGACGCGATTTTGATACTGGCAGCCAATGACCAAGGTGTGGCTTAATCATGTGTAGTTTGTTTTGTGTGTGTGTATCTACTTGCTCTGCCAGTACACCCTGAGGTTTCGTTTGAGAGACGGCTTAAGATCAAGGGCTGGGATTGATATGGGTGTAGGGGCACTGCTTTTGTGGACGGATGCAGCGAGCTGATCCGCCCTCACAATGCCTTGAATCTCTCGGTGCCCTGGCACCCAGCACACTACAACATGTTGGCTGAGTGTGTAGAGTGTGCATAAAATGGAGTAAAGTGAGACGAGGACCGGGTTTTTTTGTTTTTTAAGACTGTGCAGAGCCGTTACCACACTGAGGGAGTCTGCATAAATTACTGCTTTTTGTATTTGTAGTTGTTTGATGTGTTTAGCTGCCACAAGCATCGCGTAAGCTTCCGCTGTGAAGATACTTGTGCCTGGATGTAGAGGGCCAGCATCCAAAAAGGATGGGCCGACAACAGCGTAGGACACAAAGGAGTTGGACTTGGAGGCATCTGTAAAGAACTCAGGACGTGTGTATTTGTGTTGAAGTTCCAGGAAGTATGTTCGGAAATGGGCAATAGGCGCATTTTTTGTAACTTCAAGAAAGGACACATCGCAGTCTATAGTCTGCCATTGCCACGGTGGCGGATATGCTACAGGAGCCATTAAACTGTGTTCAAGTGAGACTCCAGTTTCCTCAGCTAGACTTTTCAGGCGAACTGAGAAGGGCTGCCTCATCGAAGGCCTGTTTTGAAACAGAATGGAGCTCGACAAATCATTAATAGTAGAGTATGAGGGGTGCTTCTTGTCTGCTTTCACCTTAAGGAAATAAACAAAGGACATGTAAGTTCTCTGCAGATGAAGCGACCACTCATTTGACTCAACATAAAGGCTTTCTACGGGGCTGGTGCGAAAAGCACCCGTAGAAAGGCGGATGCCCAAATGGTGCACGGGGTCCAGCATTTTCAAAGCACTGTGAGTTGCAGACTGATAAACAACGGCGCCATAATCTAAGCGGGTGCGAATGAGGCTTCGATACAGATTCATGAGGCATTGCCTATCCCTACCCCAAGTAGTACGTGACAACACTTTTATAACATTGATGGCTTTTAAACATTTTGTTTTTAAATACTTCATGTGCGGTACGAAGGTCAACTTGTTGTCCAAGATTAAGCCTAAGAATTTATGCTCGGCTTTGACAGACAGACGTTGCCCGTTCAGTCGAATGTCAGGTTCCGAGTGCATGCCTCTCTTTCGAGAGAACAAGACACACGTGCTTTTTTTGTGGGTTAAGTCGAAATTCGTTTTCATCTGCCCATTTGGAGACCTTGTTTAAACCCAGCTGAACCTGCCGCTCACACATTGCCAAGTTGCATGACTTGAAGCCAAGCTGAACGTCGTCGACATATGTACAATAGAACATATTGCGGGGGATGGACAAGTGCAAAGAATTCATTTTAATAATAAAAAGTGTGCAACTAAGTATACCACCTTGTGGCACGCGTGTTTCCTGGACAAATGTTTGGGAGAGAACACTGTCCACACGGACACGTAATGTCCGGTTTGACAGGTAACTTTCGATTATGTGAAACATTCTTCCGTGCACGCCAAGGTGGGACAGGTCTCTCAGAATTCCGAAACGCCATATTGTATCATAAGCCTTTTCAATATCGAGGAACACAGAGAGAAAATATTGTTTATGGACGAAGGCGTCTCTGATCTGTGCCTCGATACGAACAAGGTGGTCTGTGGTGGATCTACTTTCTCGAAACTCGCACTGAAATGGGTCGAGCAAATTATTTATTTCAAGAAAATGTACAAGTCGGCAGTTTATCATTTTTTCGAAGACTTTGCACAAGCAGCTTGTAAGTGCTATAGGCCTGCAACTCGAGGGTAAAGAAGGGTCCTTGCCCTCTTTCATAATGGGAATAATAATAGCCTCTTTCCAGGAGGTAGGAATAGTGCCAGAAAACCAGATAGCATTCTACAAACAAAGTAAGGTTTTTCGTGTTTCGATTGGTAGGTTTTTTAACATTTCATACACCACACGGTCAGAACCTGGGGCAGAAGTTTTGCAGGAGTTTAGAGACATTCGCAGCTCAGCTAGACTGAAAGCTTGGTTATATGCCTCGGATCTAGTGCATTTTTGTTCCGAGTTTCTGCTTTTCTATTCTTGTTCTGTATTTTTGGAAAGTGTCAGTATAGTGGGATGAGCTGGACACCTGTTCGAAGTGTGCACCGAGGAAGTTTGCCTGATCTTCCAAAGTATCACCCTGAGTGTCCACGAGTGGAAGTGTGTGTACTTGTTTTCCTGCTATCCTACTGACCATGTTCCAGACTTTAGCCTCCTGTGTGTATGAATTGATCCCTGACAAAAACTTCTGCCAGCTTTCTCTTCTGGCCTGCCGACGCGTTCTCCTGCCTTGAGACTTTATTTTCTTGAAGGTGTCAAGATTTTCAGCTGTCGGCGAGTTCCGAAGCAGCCTCCAAGCTGTTTTGCTGTTTGCGCGCGTTTCGGCATTCAGAGTTCCACCATGGCACACGCCGTTTTCCTGGGTGTCCATTTGTTTGTGGGATGCATTTTGTTGCAGCATCAATCAAAAAAGCTGTGAAGAAGTCGACAGCAACATCAATGCTTAAAGTACATATGTCACTCCAATCTATAGGAGCGATGGTATAAAACCGTTCCCAGTCGGCTCTGTTTATGAGCCATTTGGGAACACGGGGTGGACACTCAGTTGCTGTAGTTGTGCTCAAAACTACGGGAAAGTGGTCACTTCCGTACAAATTACTGACGACTTTCCACTGGAGTAGAGGCACAAGAGATGGAGATACTATGCTTAAGTCTATGGAGGAGTAGGTGTTATGTGCGAGATTATAATAGGTTGGTTCTTTTCTATTTAGGAGACATGCGTTCGACGAGAGAAGGAATTGTTCAATCAGTCGACCTCGCGCGTCGCAACGAGAGTCTCCCCATAGCCTGCTATGTGCATTGAAGTCTCCAAGGAGAACATAAGGCTCCGGAAGTTCATCAATTAAGAAGTTTAAATCACGTTTTTGCAGCTGATAGCTAGGAGGAATGTAAATAGTGCAGATTGTGATTAGTTTATCAAAAAGAACCGCTCGAACAGCCAATGCCTCAAGGGATGTTTGGAGTTGTAAGGGTGTGCATGCAATTCCTTGATTCACTATGATGGCAACACCTCCGGATGATGTCATGGCATCATCACAGTCCTTTCGAAAAATAACGTATTTACGAAGAAAATTTGTGTGTTTTGAATTAAGGTGTGTTTCTTGTACACACAGCACTCTTGGTGAGTGTTCGTGTAAGAGTTCTTGGATGTCGTCAACGTTTCTGAGAAGGCCCCTGACGTTCCATTGTATAATTTGAGTGTTCATGATGAATGTAAAATAGTGCTGTGCGTACGAAAAGCGAGTGGCTGTTTAGACAGGGAATTTGAGTTCACTTAACAGGGCCGTAACCAGGCCCTGTTATTTGCTTTTTTGTTTTCTTGGCGCGCTCCAAGGAGCCACGCCGCTCTTTCGGCACCAAGGGTACCGACGTATCCATTGCCTCCTCGGAGGCACTGGATGCCCGCACAAGCGGGCTGTTAGTTCGGATTTCGGGCCTCGCCTGGTGAGGTGAGACCTTGAGACCCGAGGACTCTGGAGTTTCCGGTCTCTGTTTGGGAGTAGGCGGTGTAGCCTGGGCTACAACCGCCTTGGGGGCAGGTGCCACAACCGCCTTGGGGGCAGGTGCCACAATCGCCGGCTCCGTATGCGCGGGCCGAAGGAGTGGCGAAGGCTGATGCGGCGGTGCCCCCTAACGTGCCGCATCAGCGTATGTAGGTCCATAGAATGGAGTGACTCTTCGCCGTGCTTCCTTAAATGATATGTTCTCCTTCCCCTTTAATGTAATTATTTCTTTTTCTTTTTTCCAGCATGTGCAGGAGCGTGAATATGCGGCATGGTTTCCTTCGCAGTTTACACAGTGTGGCGGTTGTTTGCAGTTCTCAGACACGTGGCCTAGGACTACACATTGTGCACAAGTCTGGCGACCACGACAGGTTTTAGAGCCATGGCCATACCTCTGGCATTGGAAGCAACGACGAGGGTTTGGTATATACGGCCCGATACATGTTTTCATGTACCCTGTTTGAATGGAATCTGGTAGTTTACTGGATGCAAACGTGAGTATTAAGTGTTTCGTTGGTATTTCCTTATTATCTCTTCTGATAATAATTCTCTATACATTACTGACATTTTGGCTCTTCCACCCTTCCAAAAGTTCAGTTTCGGTCAAGTCAAGTAAGTCTGCGTCAGATACCACTCCGCGAGTGATGTTCATAGATCTGTATGGTGTTACGGTGATCGGTACGTCACCCAACGTTGGGAGGCTGTCTAGCTTTACAAATTGTGTTTTGTCCCGAATTTCTAGAAGAAGGTCTCCGCTAGCCATTTTGGTTACTTTGTATCCAGCCCCGAGAGTTTCAGTAAGACACCTGGCAACTACGAAAGGAGATACGGTCCTGGCTTGCTTTCCGTTTTTTTCACAGTGAATGACGTGGAAGTGGGGAAAAGTTTCTATTGGCTGGTTGAAGAAATTTATGTCGTCGGTGCGTACCCGCTTTAGGCCGGTACGATCAGACAGTAGAGGGAATGCGCCATGCATGCCGGTCTTATTTTTGTTCAGCAGCGTTGGCGGCCACCCACCACGGATCCCAACAAGGGGACGCTGCAAGTTTGCAGGTGCTGAAAGCTTGCAGATGTCAGCCGTACAACACTGCCATAACCCAATGCGCCTAGACCAAGGTAGGCTATTTGCGCAGGGTTAACCCTTGCCGCCAGGAAAATTGGAAGTAAACAGAAGAGAGTAGAAGACAGGACAGATAGATAGTGAGAGATAAAGACGAAGATGCAGGCAGAGAGAGATAGGAAAAGGCGACTGCCGATTTCCCCTGGGTGGGTCAGCCCAGGGGTGCCGTCTACGTGAAGCCGGGGCCAAAGGGGTGCGTTGCCTCTGCCGGGGGGCCTTAACGGTCCAATCACCCAGCATTGGCTCAACCCCGAGGATCCCCTTTTCCCCGGACACGGCAAAGCCACGCACGGCTAGGCGTGGGAGGGGGTCAAAACTCCCCCGTTAGCTCGGGTCCGATTGTAACTGGGAGTAATAAAGTGAAAAAGCACAGTGACAGATGAAAGCAAACATGAAGCATATGACATAAGAGTGAAAAGGAAGGCAGGGTGCTACAAGACACAATGAGATGTCAGCATAGCATTTAAAATCTGCGCCACCGAAGCAGACGCTTATCGGCACTGCTTTCAGGAGGTCCCTAAGATTTGTGCCACTGGAACAGAAGCCATGCATTGTGGCTGAGAAGATCCTCCCACTCACACCGTTGAGGCCGAAGCTGATCACTACTGCTGCCAAGGGACCCCCAAAATGAAAACATGCATACAAATGTGGTCAGATTTTGCATTACGAAGAATCGTAATATATTCAATATTCTTTTTTAAAGGAGCACTGACATCAAATTCACTCATGCCAAGATTTTTGCGTCAGCGAGTAGCTATAGACCCCGTAGCAGCGAATCACAACCTGAAACGTAACTGAGGGATGAATAACCATCACTTTTATTGATTTATAGCACTGGTATCTAGACTATTCAAAACGGCCGGCAATCCCGCCATTTTTAGTGCAGGGAGCACCAGCAGCGGCACTATCTCGCGGTCACCTCCAGATCACGCTATAGCTGACCACTTCTGCACAGAGAAGAGTGACGTCACGCTCAGCTGCTCCGTAAGCATTTCGTCTGCTAGGCGGACACATTCAGTCATGCCTTGTCACCTGAACTGCTGTCGTCACCGTAGAAAGAGTCAACTCGGGTTCAATACGATAGTCTGGAGCTTGGAATCCCGGGGCTTCGCGACGTCGCGAATTATTTTTGCTTCGATCAACCTTTTGCAGAACAGTGATTCCATAATGGGCGCCGTTCCAAGCAGCACTGCAGAGTAGCCCACGAATGCATGCTTCAGCCATGTTCGCTCGTGTGTCTCAGTTAGCTATATTGGTGTGTTTAGGCGTGCAAAGCATTCAGGTATACGCAGAGGGGTCAATGCAATATAGCTATCGCAAATGAGCATCAGCTTAGAAATAAAATCTATTTCCTGCTTGTCAGGTTCTTTTTTGCGCCTCCAGATGGCCCCATCTATCCAGCCTCTCGCAGTTAACACGGTATTACCACTTTTACGTGGATGCAAAGTCCACAGATGAACTAAAATTCAACGATACCTGCGTGTTACTTGTTAGCGATATCTGACTATACACTGTTCCACTTTTGATAGCTTGTGGTGGTGCTGATGTGTAACACATGCGTGATATGAAAAGGCGCCCTCATTGCGCTTTTTCCATGCTTCGAACGAGACGACTGCAACTCACCTGCAACTCGCAACAATTTCTCGACATGCTGGCCGACAAGCCCACGTTTAATCATGCTCTTTTCTTTCGCCGTTCTTCTGAAGGTGGTTTTGATCTTGATAATTTCACGAAATCATTCAAACCAGTGCGACAAATATCAGACTCGATCAGCGAGTGCATTTCTGCATTTCAGCGCCACAATGAGAACACTAGGATCATACACGTCATCGCTACTAGGGCACAGTCACTCAGGATGGTATTTGTGGAATGTATCACACTGAACACGTAGGACTAGTGTCGATATTGCAGGGCAGTCTATTTTCTGTTTTTTTTTTTTTCTTCTCAGCTTTTCTACGCTGTTTGACATCGAGTTAAAATAACTTCCACGTGACAACAGCTGTTCAAGTTTGGCCAAGAAGACCTATGCATACCAAGCGATCGAATAATGGGTACATCTTGATCTTGAAATTTAATGTCAGTGCTCCTTTACATGCTTCCACTCCCTTACCAAAGAACAAGAAAATTTTTCATTAATGTGAATAAATTAAAGAAAGAATGCCTTGGTAACTTGCTTTCATTCTGTTTCACATCTCTAATCAAAGAAAATGAAACTTTAGGAATAATTTGGCAGTTTTCAGACATAAGTGACAGTTTAAACTTATAGAATGAAAATACAACTGTCAGTACTTCGAGATCAAATACAGTTAAAGAGGCCTGTAATGTCTTTTTTTCTGCATTGTGCAGCGCCAGAGTGTGCATTGCCAATTACTGAGGTGCACACAAATTATCAAAATCGGTGCACAATAGTGAAAGTTATTAGTCTTCAAACTTCAACTTCAAAATCCTGGTAGACGAGATAAAATGTTTGCTTGACATTTCACTTTCCCACCAATATTAAAGGCTGTTTCCAATCATTCTGTGCCTTTTAAAGAAACATACTGGATGATTTGCGTTCTGGTGGTTGTTGTGTGGCACACCTAGCATTGAGTTACAATCATTTTCATATTTAAAGGAAGGCAAGAGTGTCTTTTGTAGCAGACTTGGTGCATGCAGAAAGATGTCCAGCAGGCTTGGAGCAGCCAGAAAGGCCTTATCAAACAAGTTTGAAGCAGTCATCAGAAAGAACGTAGCCCTGTTTCACAGTACTTGTGAAGCAACATCAGCCCAACGCTGCATTTTTCAAACACCAAGCTAAATTGTGCAGTAGCCGTATTATTGCGCAAGCAATAATGTGGACACTATCACCGTCATGTCCCGTATTAAGTCCAAATTAATAACATACCCTGGCGCATCATGTTTTCAACCCACAGGTAAAAGCGCGCGAGCAGGGGCATGAAAGTGGCTGCTGAAGTAGGAATCTTAACAAGCTCGCCCACCGCCGTTGCTAAGAGGGCACATGCGAAAACATCAACCCTCTCGGGACGCCTCCTGTCGAAGTGGAGAGCAAACGCTATACTTGTCATGAATGAGCATGAAAAGACGCGATGGAGGAGGGGTGTCACTTGAGTAGCAACTGTAAATTTGGCTTCTAAGGGCACAATCTCAATCGCTGGCACGTGCACTAATTTAACAGCCATTAGCGTGCCGCTCTTATAGACTTCGACATGCTGTGCTTTCATCGCAAAGAGAATGCGTGACAAATGTGATCCCTGGCGTGGCTACCAGCGTTTTGTAGAGTTAGATGAAACTGGATCCAAAAAAGTCAGTTGTCAGCCTCACTTCATATGAAATTGCAATTGGTTACTATTGCTTCCTTACCGAACCCTTGCGATGCAACTGAGACTTCTTTAGCTCTGTACTGCTACCCATTTTTTAAAAGTGAACGCACAAGCGTGATAACTGCTGAGTATAATTCAGTACAGCGGTGAAATAAACGAGAATATTGACATGCACTTTATGAGCAGTCCTGTGCACTTAGTCTTTTAGGATGCTCTAGGAGCCTGACAGTCCTCCCACTTTTTCTGAATGCCATTACCGTCATCCCCCCTCCCTTTTTTTCTTTTCTGAATGCTGCTATCAAGTTCTATGCTATTCGAATTTCCCTGCAAGGCGAAGCAATGAATGCATAGCAACAAGTTATAATGTTATGCAAAGTAAGGCTCACAGCTAACTCTTTTACAATAGGGTTAAAGAGCTCATTTTGCAGAAATTCTGACGTTGGCATCATTGGTTGTGAGTGAAAAAAATTCCCTTGTCCGTGACCACAAAATCGAGAACGATACAAATAAAACAAATAATAAAAATGTATCAGTCCGAGTGGAGATCGAACACATGTCGTCTGCGTGGCAAGAAGGTGTTCAACCACACAGCTTTGCATCTGCTTAGAAATACGGTGAAACGCAGTGAAAATAACTTTCATGCTTTAAAAACATACCCGTACTGTATACAGGCTTTACAATAAAGCACTGCATGAGCCACGACTTCGAGTGCCGGGCCCAGCCTGAGCCCGGCACTCGAAGTTTTCACCTACCTGGCTCAGCACGACAACAAATCACGTTTGACAGACATAGACTTTATTAAAGTGAACTAGAAGGGACTCAGGCGCCGCAATCGTTCAGCGATTATGGGGATTATGGATAGTACACGGATTTGCCTAGCCTTTGTACTCGCGGGCGGTGAACGCACTTGTGGCTTTTTTTATTTCTGTGTTTTGGTTTGGTTTCGAATGAAAGAGTGAACGGTTGCGAACTTAATGAGCCGATTTGAAGTGGTGAGCCTAAAAGGTTAAGGTAGTGAAGTGCAACTGCTGAACACTGGCTGACGATTTTTGTTTTATGACAAAGCTGCTTTAGCAACGCGAAGCCAAATGGAGTTGAAAGTACAAAGATCAGACAATTTCGTGTGCCACCCATTATTCCCATGCTCACTGAAGCACCGTTCATTGCAGCTCCTATAGATACTACAGCCAGAGTTCCCTCTAGGAAACTTCATGCAGACAGAGGCCCGAGAAAATAACTTGGGTGAATTTCCCCAAATATTGTATCGATAGAAGGCATTTTAATCAGTCTTTACAGCCACATGCTACGCTACCAAGTATTCTGTTTATCTACGGGAATTCCTTATAGTGAAACCGAGCTTTGCTGTAGGACATACAGGGTTCAATAAATGGCTATTTGGCAGCAGTATACCCTATACATTTTTTCTACAGAAACAATAGGAATCATCAAGAGTGTTGGGTAGGAGATATTGTAGCAAGAAAAGTGTTTCGGAGCATGAATTCAGTTTCAACAGAGAGGGCAATAAGAATAGAAGGGACAGAGAGCAGAACAATCTTTTCAATTTGTTTTTATAGCACTCTTTATTAAAATTTAAAGCATGCTCTATTATCAAACCCAAACGTGCACCCTTCTAGATATATTGCCCCTGTTTTCAGCACAGTAGCACCTTTACACAGAAAGAAAAATAGAGGAAGAAAGCCAAGTTTATTTCCTTGGCTATAAATATGTTAACCTAAATAAAAATAATAATGAGCTCCATGAACCACATGTGCTTTTCCAAATACGTAGTGTAATCAGCTAAAAAGAACGAGAAAAAGACTTTGTTACGCCACTCTGGGGTACTTTCGGGAGTGCCCCAAGACTCTGTGTTGGGATCCCTATTGTTTCTTCTGTACATCAATGATATCAGTAGTGTGGCAGAAGAGGGTGTTCATGTTAAACTTTTCGCAGATGACTGCTTAATCTATGCCGCAATTACCAAACTAGACGACCAAATCAAAATTCAGAACTCTTTGTAAAACTTCAATAACTGGTGTAGGAAATGGAAAATGGCAATAAATTATTCTAAATCTACATTTACACAGATCAGCAAAAAGAAAACAATCCATTCCTTTGTGTAGAGCATTGGTGAACACTTGTTGGTAAATACAACCCAGTTCAAGTGCCTCGGGGTAACAATTACGCAAATATTAACATGGAATGAGCATACAGATAATATTCGCACGAAAGCCTATCAAAAGTTATATTTATTAAGGAAGAAGCTGCAGGATGCATCGCGCGACATAAATATTCCATGCACCACCTTCATTAGGACAGTACTAGAATATACACCCGTTGTTTGGAGTCCCCATCAAGCTATTCTTAAGAAGAAGCTAGCAAAAATATAGAGACTAACGGCGTGCTTTATTTGTTCAACGTACCGAAGGAAGGAATCAGTCACACTGTCTGATGTTACGAAAATGCAACCTAGATCCTCTAGAACTACGTAGAAATAAATATAGGCTGAAAGTATTGTTGCAAATAATGCACGATCAACTGAAGATAGATAAGCTCAAATATTTACGTTCTCCAGGCAAAAAAAAATCCCCGAACAAACCACGATTGCATCATAAAACCATGCAAATACTGACACATATTGATATTCTTTTTTCCCAGATGTCATAGAAATGTGGAACAAATCGCCGAACAAAATTGTTGTTTTAAAAGATGTCAATGACTTCGAAAATGCAGTAGAAGTGCATCTACGTGATTGCTAAGTTATTTTTTTTTCAGTGCTAAGTGATGTAAGCGACTTCATGTTCATAGCAAATATTTTATTTTATTTATTTTATTTGTAGATACTGCAATCCCAAATGAGGGATTATAGCAGGGTGGGAAGTACAATCATAAATATTCCTAGGTGAACAAGAACAAAAATACGGAAGCAAAGTACAGTTCTCGGAATTACAAAAAAAAGGGAAAAACTGATATACAAAATTCACGAATACATGATCAACCATGGCGACAAAATACAATTCAAAATGTACAGGATAATAAATATTCCAGAAACAGAGTCACATACGCAAGGATTGGAAAAAACACGGGTGATAATTCTACACAATTTCAAATATATACACATATATACATACATATACATACACACATATGCACATATATATATTATGCAGTTAAACACAAGGCAAACTTTTCAAGTGATGGCTGTAAAACAACGTCATTAGTTAGGTTGTTCCATTCCCCGACTGTTCTCGGGAAAAATGAATACGTGAAGCAGCTATTGCGTGTTTGAAAGGGCGTAATGGAGAGGTTATGGCGATGCCTTGTCGGATACCCAGAGGAGAAAGACAATAATTTGCTAGTGTCTATCTTATAGTGCTTCTTAATTAGTTGATATAAAAATTTGAGACGAGAAATTCGGTTTCTTTCAGTTATTGGTGGAAGATTAGCTCTCGCTAGCAGTGCACTAACAGATGTGCGACCATAACTGTTGTATATAAAACGGGCTGCCTTTCTTTGTATTTTTTCAATCTTCTTTTTATTAGTCAACGTAAAAGGATCCCATATAACGACTGCATAATCTAGAATGGGTAGAACTGTTGATTTGTACGCCAGCAAGCGCACAGTGGGAGTGGAGTGCTTGAGAACTCTCCTAAGAAATGAAAGACGCGAAATGAAAGAAATGAAAGAAATGAAAGACATTTTGAAATATGACTGAGAATTTCGAATTGTTCTTGAATTGTTATTTGAATGTTGAGTTGTTAATTAAGAGAATTCAAGTTTTCATTGTGAGTTGTCAAGGTATTAAGAAACTTTATGCGCATTGTACATTCTTTATGTATGTCCTCTCTGTACTGACCCTCTATGAGGGTTGACAGTATTACCAAATAAATAAATAAATATATCATATCACTGTTGTACAGTCTGCAGGGCCGAAAAACTTGTGTCTTTATGTATTGTTTGCTGTGTTTCTTGTTTCATGTTGACTTCTGTGTCTTTACTCACTCCCTTCTGTAGTACCTTTGGCCTTGATGGCATGAAAATGAAATAAGTCTTTGTGCCACACATTAGAGTTCCTTTATGCACATTTTACAGTGCAAAAAGTCAAATTATCAAAGCATTCCGGCATTGACCATGCCATACTTTGTTGCATCAGACATCCTGCTGTGCTACAGATTCTTGAACTACTTGCTCTAGCCGCATGGGCGGACAAAATCTACCTTGCGAATTGTTGAAAGCGTCGGCAGTCATAGTTCTTAGACCTCAACCACTGAAGTGAATTTTAGACGAACCTGCAGACTTTTGCAGTATGAACGTCGCCTTATAATTCATCACTGCATTTGAACCTGTTCCCGAATGTCGTGCCACTCTTGATTGAAGTCTACAAATCTCCTCTTTGAATGCTCCACTTTGCAGGTTCGTGTATGTTATGTGCGGTTTGTACTATGCTCTCATTTTGTAGCTTTCTTCTTTTTTTCATATTATAATGGTGTATGCCTTGCTAATAATGTTGTAGTAGATGAAGAGGGCAATTAAACAACACAGGTAGAATTGCCAGAAGGTGGAGCAAAAGATTTTGATCCGTTTTTGTGGTTCGTTCCAGTTTGCTTATGAAGGCACGAATGAGCGTCTCAACACTCACCTCATTGTATGCATATGGTTTGGGGTAACAGGGCATCAACCGGTATGGAATTCGTAACTGTCTTTTCTTTAAGACAGATATATCGTCAAATAAGTATAGTTTGTCGCACACCTTTTTAATTGACAAATACTTCCCCTGTGCATTCCACACTTTGTCAGCCGTATCATGTAGCTTTCACACCAGATAGCGGAACACGATGAATGCTCAGAAGCAATGGCGTAGCCAGGGGGTGGCACTTTGGGCCCGTGTCCCCCTTCCCATCTGAAATTTTTTTTTGCCAAGGCCTATAGACGGCTTCGGTGTTTGTAAACAAACTGGCTCGCGCCAAATGGCCTACCCCAGCAGACTTCCAGTACGCCACTTCTGGTAATGCTTCTTCAATGGTCCTGGCGGTGTTTTCATGGTGTGTTTGAGTTTGCTGCTCTATTATTTCTGGCACATTCCTTAGAATGTATTTGGTGCCACGTCTAGTGGCCACATGAAGGCGCTCGATGTAGTGCACGGCAGTTGCAGGTGTGGCCACTGCTGCAGGTAACACGGCTCGCGTGGCTGACGGGATCCCCACAAAATATTTGCCGTGGCATTCCGATGAGCACAGCCCCCTTCACCGTGTTACCTCTGGGAGTGGTCGTGCCTGTAGGAGAAGTTTGTCAGCGAACTTAATTGGGCCAGTTGGTTCTGCATGTCGATGTGAAAGCGCTTTGAAGACGCGAACAGAGAATTGACAGCGCACACCTGTGTTTTCCCTTTCCGCGTCTTCAAAGCAAACCCACATCGACATGCAGAAGAAGAGCTGCCCAATCCATAGTGAAGTTGTTCAATTCAGCTTTTCAGCTAGAACTGAAAACCTTCCACCTGTCAAACCCCGAACATATTTGTGTTTTCGTCTAAGCGCACAACCGCAAGATGAAACGCTTATTTTTGCGCCTGTGTCACGCCGGGCACTCTTTATAGAGATCATTAGCGTTCGGGATTGTTCGCTATCCGAAGTCTTCGTGTGACCGAGAAAATATAAAATGTACTGGTTATGTGATGACATCAACTGAGGCTTGGTCACGCGAACTATTATGGTTTACTCACGAGTAAGCTATTCACGAATCAAACTTTCAAGTTGAACCCACCTAAGCCATGTTCACACAGAAAGATAAATGAGCTAGAATGCAGCGATATTAATTAGCGTCCGAAAGACAGGCGATGAGTCATTTGCTTGCACAGATGAGTCGCCGGCGTCGCTTTCAGAAAAAAAAAATGCAACGGCAACGAAACGTGGACACCATGACGTACACATTGCGGCGATTCATGTAGAGCATGGCTACTTAGTGCCCCATGCTGTTTCAAACAGTACGCATTATTATTATCGTTCAAACTATACGAGAAACACCTTTGCGACACATTTTCAGTGTTCGCTTTCAAGTTTTGTTACCCATTTCACGCGTCAGTACATGTATCTGCCATGAGTGGAAGACGATTGCGACTGATGTGTTCCCAGTAACCGGCACCTGAGTAAGTCTGAGTATCGTCTCTGTGCCATTAGTGTGCGCTGAGCTTTACATTGCCTTTAATGAAGTGGGAAGAACAAGCCTACGCGCTCTTAACAGGAATCCAGTTTTCTCCCGTGATCAAAGCAGAACCTTTTGACTAGCATATAAAATTAGTTCAGGCTTGCAGACTGCATCCTGGCTTGACAAAGCTGTGTCTGAGTTGCGAGTGCTTCATCAGAATAATTTTATCCGCATAAAATATCGGAACACAAGCAGCCGCGACCAACAACAAAGGCTAAAACCACGCAAGAACAAGCTAAACCGGATGTTTCCTGGGGTGGCTTTCTGGTGAATGCACAATGTTGCCAGAGACTGGCAGGCTCTTGTAAAACCGTCTATAGAGACCAAAATGGCACTCTACCACACCTGTCTGCCTCGCCCCCACTTCAGATGAACCACCCGCAAAAAAATTGTTTATACCCTTGATTCGATGTTAACAATCTGGGCACACAAAGCAGGCTGTGCAGGTCCAAGTCATGTCACATGACCACTAGGAGCTGTGAGAGCCACAAAAAAAGAACATATCATTCTGATTGCATGTAAAGAGACTCCACATAGACCTTTCATTTTAGTGTACTGCGGTAACTTTCAAGAATGTTGCCCTGGTTTCAAGCTCTCGTTAGCTCTTTTGGTGAGAAGTTATAGATGAATAATTTAATACATAAATTAATTATAATGAATTTATTAGTGTGATACTATTGCGAACTAACAGACAATGATGCCAAGAGGAGTATTGGGGGTGTTATTAGACGTAATTGTAATGTGAAGAAAGAAAAGTGGATGAAGCGATAACTTGCCATTGGCAGGATCCGAACCTGCGATCGAACCTGGCATTACGTGCTATGCGACGCCAACAGGCAAAATGAGCGTTCCACACCTGCCGCAATAGCAACAGGCAGCGCTGACTGACGCTCCCATGTTTAAATGCACATATACTATACCCTATAAAGTGCATGGAGGGATGACCGCCACCGTAGCTCAGTAGTAGGGCAGCGCATGCGTTACTCTCAAAGTCGCAGGTTCGGATCATGCTGGTGGCGAGTTATCATTTCTGTCCACTTTTGCTTCTTGCTATTACAATTATTTCTGATAACATCCCCTATAACTTTCTTGGCATCACAGTCCGTTAGTTCTCATTATTATTTTGTCTAACAAGGATAACAAGGCTTAAATTTGCACTTTTTTGCTTCATTTATTAATGCAATTACACAATAACATCCCGCATTTAAAATAATGATGACTGCACTTCATGATGCAAGGAATAGTCAAATGCTAACTATATAAGAGCCTAGGCTATCAAGTTGTCCCATATGCAAGGAGCTAGAGAGGTCCAGTACTTGTCCCACACAAAAATTCTTCAAATAGCTTGTCCCACATTAAAAAAATATAATTTTTTTTGTCGAGATACAATATGTGGAACATATACCTATGTACAACGTAGGTGGAACAATCTCAAGAACCAAGCAATATCAAAGCCTGGCTCGACCCAAGCCTGCCACCTCAAACCCAGCCTTTAGGAACGGGCCCGGGCCCGCGGTCAGATTTTTGTGTAGGCCCGAACCCATGCAGTCCTGTACTTCACAATACAAAATGTATTATCGCTGCAATATTGCGTGGTACAAGTGCACATAGCCATCAGGAGTCAGAACATGCGATCATCATAACGACTTCGTGGTTTAAAGCCGGCTACCCATTACAAAAGGCACACACCTTACTGCGCGTATTCCCTTAAGACCACATAGTGGGCGCATAGCAAGTAAGAAAACATTTCACCACATAATTGCCAAGAGAGCCAAGGTTTTTCTTGTCAGCACAAGCCACTTTCAACTTTATCGATTATAATGTTATCATCATCAGCCTGACTACGTCCACTGCAGTACAAAGGCCTCTCCCATGTTCCACCAGTCAACTCGGTCCTATGCTTGCTGCTGCCACTTCATACCCGCAAACTTCTTAATCTAGTCTGCCCATCTAACTTTCTGTCTCCCCCTAACCCACTTGCCTTCTCTGGGAATCCAGTCAGTTATTCTTAATGACAATGTAGCAATCCACAATTTTAATTTCTAGAGTAACATCACACACTACAAAATATGCACTAAGTGGTTGAAGTACCCACTAAGTGGTTGAAATACGCACTAAGGACAGGATCTCACTGTTGCGTTCCACTCCTAAACATGTAGCTGAAGGGTCCCCCAGTTATTTTAGATCCGATATCATGTAGCTCTACAAATCACTGGAGACATGCACTTTTAGCACAGCCTCTTTGTGTTCAGAGTGCAGCATGAAGAAGGGTTAAGATATTCGCGCTGATGCTTGTCGAGATAGCGCGCGCGCCCGAAATTGTGACTTCACAAATTAAGTTCACAGCTGCTGCTTCAGATATCACAGCCTTTAGGAAACTGCAACTATAACTATTTAAATGAAACTGAAAATGCAATATATCAGCCACGTTTTCAGCCACGGGCACATTGCAGCCGAGTTCAGGTGCAGCGGTGCAGTACGGCACTGATAAGTGAGTTAGGCACAACAGGGGTGGTTCAGCTAGTGATGGCACAAGTAAATAAGTTTGGCACACAATCGCGCAGCTGTTCCACTGCTGATATTACATGCAACTTTTCATGTCAAGCAAATCAGAATGCCCAGCTAATGTGGCCCCTCCAACATAATGAAGCATCCCTTTTTGATCACAAAAAAGCTCTTGTGTGTCGCTTTGTGTCCGAAACCAATTCGGTTTCTCTGTTCAAGCGAAATAGAAGTTTTGTTTTTGGCAAAGCCAATTGCGCAATGATATCGCTGCATTCCAGAGCTCGAGAAGAAGCTATGAAAACTATATGCTTAATTTGTGTCACAGGGCACTTTGAAATCACAGGACAGGGGTTCTTTGCTATGAACACTGCTTCTGCCAACCACTTTCATTTCGATGAGCTCAGCTTAGGCACAAGCATACACTGTGGAGTGCACATTATGTTCCTCATGTCCTGTTATCACTAACAGGACATGTTCCTCATGTCCTGTTATCACTGCCAAGGACATGCACAGGTGGTGCTGTGCATGTGGCTTGAAGATTAATTGCATACATAAGGTTTATAATAATTACTTTATGTTGCCCAATGCAAGGTGAATTAAATTAACTTTACAAAAAGGCTTACCTCAATCCATTGTTGCTGCTTGGCTTCTCCTTTGAATGGCTGTGGTTTGAAGTTTTTCCCTCCATACCGTTCTGCTTCAGTAACACATTTGATGTGTTCCTTGTAGGCATCTCCCCTGTTTTCATAAGGCAGACAAAACCCATGATCTCAAATTATGTAATTGAAACAATACGGAATGAACATGGCCTGCACACCAAAAGTGAGGCCTGGACGCAACAGCTAGCAATAAAAGATGTCAGATGTTATAAAAAAAATTTGCATGAGACAATTAGCTACAATTTTTCAATTATACTAAACCCGAATGCCATGTGGAGCTTGACAGTGCCAAAACATAGCGACAGCATCACAAAAGCTCCCTGCATAAAAGCGCGCCAACCCTGCTCTTCTGGCTTCTGCAATGCTTAAAACTAGATTTGTTGTTGCTATTGTATGTGTGAGGAAGATGTTTTACAGTTGCTTAGCCACAATGCTCACGCCATGTACATAGTGTGTTAAGATCACCAAGAGCACTTGCAAAGATGGCTTTCAACATTAACACAAGCACAAAATATGAATACTTTAAAGACAGTGTAATAAACATATCTGACTCCCTCAGCATTAGACAACTCCCTTTCACAAAGATAAGAAGGTGCACACTCCAACAAAAAGTTGCACCATATTCATCTTAATATCACCACTATCGCAGGTTAATAATATGGCAGTGACCGAGGAGGAATAAGGTGGGCATGTGAACAGAAAGAAGGAACTGCAACAAATTGAACATAACTCATTGATTAATTTTGTACCCATAACTGACTGATGCGCTTCAGCATCAAGAGTGGAGTCAGAATTATTTCACTAGAGAGGCATCCATGAAATGAGTTCCTTCAGCCGGGGAATGAAGCAGAAAAGTTACGCAGTGTTTTCACTATGTTTCCCTTACAGGGGAGCAAAAAATTTTTGACAGCACTTGTTATGGTGCTATTTTGTTAAGAGCTCGTGTTGTGTAGGTGTAGCGCTACCAGACATCAGGCTGTCTTATGCTGGATTGCTGACAGACCACGGCAATGGCGCCGCACTCGTTGGCATCGCCTGGCAGTAACAGCCCAGTGAGTACCTCCTATTGAATAAAAAGTGACAAGTCCCAAAGCCTGATGGATGCCGAAATGGAGGGTTCCTTGGACCCTTCGCCAGATCTACAATATAGGCACATGGGTATTTTTGCATTGCTCTCTCTCCTCCCAATACGCAACAGCTTTGGACAGGTTCATAAAGTAGTAATATTTACTGTTCATACTGGTGGAAGCAGGACTGGTAAATAAGCTCAGAAATTTAACAGTGTCATCGTCCTGTCTATGCTTAAAATTGCCAAGCACAAACACTGTGACTGAGAATACACACTGATACTAAATGTGAAGCTAAAATACACCTTTTAGTTGAAGAATATACATAATGGCTATCAGTTATGTTCACCCATGTTGCATGAAGTAAACAAGAACGATTGACATGTCGCTAGTGATCAGTCAATTGAACAAACAGACGAAGAATAAAACAGCGCGAAAAACGGGACGAGAAGAGGACACATGCACCCGTCGCGTCTTTCACGCTGTTTTATTCTTAGTCTGCCATGCAGCACCAACCAGCCCAATAAAACACACTGTTGAACACAAATATTACTCGCAACACGGTAACTTTCTATCCCTAGTGAAATTGATCGCGATCGGAAGTGCCCCTCTGACAGGGATAAGAGCGATACGTGTCCGATTAGCACAGCACACTGCAGAGATAACATTATACTACGATGCCTGCATACAAATCGGCACGTCACTGTATCAATCTACTCGAACGCAAATGCTACGTTGTACTTCAAAGAATGATATTGCATGAAACCTACCAAAAGTCCTTGTTGCAATCGATGCAGGTAAGCATTTTGCAGCTGCGACATTTCGTGTAAATGTGCTTCTCCACCTGGCTTTTCTTGAGCGAATCACCGCACGTGCTACACGTGAACACTACCATGCTTAACGACAGTGGCCTGTCACGGCACTCTTGAAGAAGCTGCCACGGGCAAAAATACGTTCAAAAAAGGGCCGATGATCACTATTGCAGCGCAGCGCATGCACGTGCTGCGAAGCGCACTCGACGGTACTTGAGAGTAAAGGAGCGCTGCTCGGCTACAAATTGGCGGTAAATACCTGTACTGCAGCCGATCGAAAACTAGTTTCTGTTAACAACGCAGCACATGAGGGTCCCGTTAATTTCGAGACCATCAACGAGACACACCAGCAGGGTCAGCAGAGTTCGACCAGCGAAGGTTGTTCGACAGCGTGCCGCATGCCACCCGAGAACGTACCGCAATGTAGGGCTAGAGTGTACTAGAAGTGTTGAGTGGCGTGACCGCGCCTCGCCGCCTGATCCCTTTCGCGTTGCCGGCAACGGCGGCGCCGCAGTCGAATAGTACTAAAAGAGCCGCGCGCCGCGTGCAGGAACTGCTATATATGTGCTTCGGCTCCTCCGTCGCGATTTCTTGATGCAGATTTCTTCGCACCTGCCCATTATTCATGTCTTGCACAGGATGCCTTAGCCTTTGAAGTATGACAAGCCCATCTACGGAATTGGAGCTTCATAAAAGCCCTTGTGAGATGTCGAAAATAATTCAGAAAGGTGGGTCTTATACTGATTTCTTCCCTCTTAACTCTTTCTTTGTTGGTTAGGCGTCAACAATATTCAGAAAAACTGAGCTGATTTATTGGAAGCTAGCTGTGCTCAGAAAGCTGTCAGATTAAAAAACAAATACTGTGTCACACGCACGCAGAACCAGAAAGCGACAAGGAGAAGGGAGAGGAAGGGAATCTGAACCACCTACACCATGAAATGTTTTGGTAATTTAACTTTTCAGGGTATGCTAAAATAGTTACAGGCATTCACAGTGACCACCAATTGCAAAATTAGGCGTTCTGCTGCACACCACAACCCCCTCAAAAAAAAAAAAGAAATCCTGGGTAGCCTTGCGCCAATAGTTTACAGTTGGTGAAGTGGAACATAGCGTGTCTCTGCAAATGCGCACTGTAGATTTTACCTTTTCGAGTATTAGGTCTCAAAACAAACTCAAATGTATATATATATATATATATATATATATATATATATATATATATATATATATATATATATATATATATATATATATATATATATATATATATATATATATATATATATATATATATATATATATATATATATATATATATGTGTGTGTGTGTGTGTGTGTGTGTGTGTGTGTGTGTGTGTGTGTGTGTGTGTGTTTACTGTGTACATATACAAGAAAGGTAAATTTCTCAAGACAAGATGCACCACTGTCTGCATACACTTTTGACGCTTATTGATAGAACTACGCTTATAATACAAAACATCGTCATAAACTTCCTCGCTTGCAATGGTGTTACGCCATTAGAATATTTGTAAAGCAACCCAATATAAGCTGTCCATACAAAATGAGAACTGGTTACAACGAACTTACGCAGATTAACAGACGGGCCATATATACAGTTGGCATTTTTTAATATTTTTGAGTGATGTTTTTAATAAGTTTATTATGTATTAAGCCTATAGGAAAGCAATAAGTATTATCTTCCACAAAACTGGCATCATAAAAAAGAGTCGTTGCTGAATAATGTTGTGACAACGTTACTTACACTCGGGTTTCTCGTGAAACAATCGAGCGCATGTAGGCTCATATGAGGAACACTGCTCTGCATATCGTAGAGACTGCTGACAAAGCGAGCGCATGATTTAATCATAGTTTTGATAATACTCCTCTCTTTGTAGTTCGCCAGTAGCCACCTATGATGTAACGCAACTCAAAGCGCTGACTGAGTAAGGATCTAGGCGGATCCGTGCAAATTTCGATTGACAATTTTTTTCTGGGTCGGCAGGCCTTTGAAACAGTGAATGTATCGACGAAATTTCTGTGTGCCTGCATGGCACACCGAACTGGCGCGTAGCAGGTGCGTCCACTGATAAAGGCCCCGAGACGCATTAAACGCGCTGAAAACGAGCAAAACACGCTTTCGCAGGCCCGGGCGCGCGCGCTCAAAATGCAGACGCTCCCGCGATCTTCAGTACCATAAAACTACAGCGCCGCCGCTACTGTCACCCGCCGGAGAATCAGTCGAAATGCGGCGCGGCCACCTCGTTCACTCTACTGCCCCTTCTAGTACACTGTAGTAGGGCCATGCTGCCTGATGCTGATGCTGATGCGGCGCAACTGGCGTGGTAGGTGTATGTATCCATATTTTATGTGTTACGTACAATTAGGACGAGTTTAAAAAAAGTGTGAAAGAAGCCTACAGAGTACCGCCAGTTATGACGTTAGTTTGAGAACACGTCTTGGCAAGAGAAAAGTGTGTGTATGTGTGTGTGTGTTTTTAATGTACACTGCGCAACATTTTGTCTAGTTATTTTATTTATTGACGTTTTCAAAGTAACGAGTACATTCTTGAGAACAGCTGTTAGTTTTATTCCAAAGATACTAATATTTTTCTCCAAAAGTTACATAACTGCTTAACTGAGCTCAGAACTCTGCATTCAGCCACACCATCACCATCAACAGCAAGAAAGTGTGAAAAGCGCCATTTTTAAAGAAAGTGCAAAGCAGTACTGGGCGCTGTCAGGAACCAACTGAACTACTGCGGCCTTTTCTCTAATACGTTGTGGTCAATTGCAACCCAAGAAGGCGACGACGTCGAAGATGTGGTGCCGAGTGTGAGTGGGTATGAAACTCTAATGAAATTGTAGTTTTTTTTAATTACCATCCATTTATTCTTTTCAGATATTAGTTATGTACGTATACTTCATTCTTAAGTCACCTTATGACTATCCACTCATATATTCCCGAGATGACAAAATGATTTTTTTTCTTCATCAAAATTTAGAAATTTGTTTTTCCCATTACAATAACCGCCAATTTAATGGCCAATCCCCCATGGTAGGCACGAGCCAAGGCATATAGGAACAAGCAAGCAAGCAAGTATGAGCCACGAGAGAACGTTCTCCTTCAAATTCAATTTTATCAGCAGGTTATTTTAACTCCCATCACACTTCTTTGAGGTTTAAAAGGGATGGGTGTGGCAAACTATTGGGGAATTGGCTGCAGGATAATAATTTTCGTTCTCATAACTCTGGTCAAGTTACCTTTCAGCGGCGTAGCCAAGGGGGAGGGGGGTCAACCCCCCCCCCGAAATTTGTCGTCCAATTCACCTCTCCCCCCCCTGCCACTTACTCAACTAATTTTTTTAATCGCATCGCGGTAACATGATTTAAAAGCTAAGCGCTGGTAGTATTACAATATCATTGCTGGGCGCTTTTAAAATAAATAATGTCTGCAAACGGAAAAAAACTTGTCACGGTATTTCTCAAGGCTTAGCATTCTGTGACATTTTGGGCAGGAATCTCGGCCGCGAGTGTTTTAAGTTGGCTCGGCGACGAGATTAATGCTCAGGCGGTGCTAATGCTTGTATCCACTGGAACAGATCTCGCCAGAGTCGACCATTGCGATAATTTTCAATAGGAAGAGGCTCATCTTAATTTAAATAGCTAGACACAGTTTCATGATCTGATAGATAACATTTGAACACATTACAGTGTGACTCTTCGTACGTGTGCCAAGATGTACTCAAGCCAAAAATAACATTTCTAATTAACTTTCGAACGTTCTGCTAACATCTGAACACACACGCACACACGCGTACGCGCGTGACAGAATATCCGGTTTATACGCCTAACTCGGCTTGTATGCGAGTGTACAATATGTTTATACATATCTTTATTATGCCCTAACGTCTAAGGCCCTCCGAAGTGTTGTCAAGCGATGAAAGCGCGACACAGGCAAACGTGCAGGCTAATCGCACCCTTAGAAAGGTCTACTAAAATACTCATCATGTAATTTAGGCTCATAAATAAAAATATGGTGGTCATAAACCTAAAGCAGCGTAATGAGAAATGCAGTGTGGGAAGCTGTAGAGAGCACAAGTTTTATTGTTCAGCACTGTGGCAAACAGCGCAAGAATAATTAACATAAAGCTGAAAAATATACGACAAATTATACATATTGATTCGCTTCATGTGTTCGTTTCTTTAAAGGGGCCCGGAAGCACTTTTTTGAGTAACCATAGAACTAATTCGTTTGAAAAGCGTACTGTCTCACAAATTCAACGCCGAAAATGTTTAGGAATCCATCCAGTACGAGCGGAGTTACATAGATTTGTCACACGCTGCAATCGCATTCTCTCTTCTCTCGTTCCGACGGAAGCACTGGAAGCTAACTAGGTAGGGATGGGAGGGGTAAACAAAAAATGTCACATGTGCCTCGTGACCTTGACAACCTTTATTTCTTTTTTTTTTCTTCGAATACGTGGCTTTCTCAGTGCGATCACGCGCGCACGAGTGGACAAGGGACGGCCTCCCGTGGCGATCTCTGTAAAGACTGAGCGCGCCATGTTCAAATCAGCCAATGACTGAGAGATGGGATTACTACGAGTGATTTGTGGACTTATTGCGTGCTTTTTCGAAAGAAGAGAAAGCAACTTTTGGCTGATTTTGATAATTTATTGTGAATTTGCTGCGCTATATTATTTGGCTCACGTGTTGTCGGGAGCCTTAACTACCGATCTGCAGCATATTCTGACCATGCTGAAAAAGTGTTGAAGGGCCCCTTTAAGTTGACATGACTAGAAGAGCACACAGAGCAATTGCTGCAACTAGCGACATGACGCATGACAAGAAATTCACAGAATGGAAAAAGATGGGTGGGCGTGTCATCACGTAAAATTACGAGCAATATACATAGTAACCATAGATTTGTGCAAGCAATGTCACACGCCGCAAACAGACACATACATAGTGAAATACTGTTGATTATCTATTTCAATTGACGCAAATATTATCCTGCGCATAGCATGTCACATTTTATGCCCCATATGTTACCCAAAATTTGCTAGAATTGCCACATGCAGATTTGGGTTGTTGCATTGTCGTTCACACCTTTCGTATCCGCTAACCACGTCTGCAAGTGAAAGGTGCAACTGAAAAGCAAAAAGTAGGCAACGGGAGAGAACGGAATCGCTCTACCATGTTGTCAAAGTGATTTTCAGCAATATGTCTCATACAGTTGAACTTGCTTCCTTACTTACAGCTAGACTACACCGTGAGCTGGACGAAATGCAGCGCATACTGATTTTACCAAAACTATCTTTTTTACTACTCTCTAGGTGGTCCAGTGGTTATGATGCTCTATTGCAGACCCGCAAGTAGCGGTATCGAATCCCTGTCGTATTTTCGATGTAGGCTAAAATGCTTGAGGCCCATGCCCTTTCATTTAAGTACATGTTAAAGAACCAAAGTGGTAAAATTTACGGAGCACCCCAATACAGCGTCTCTCGTAGTCATATTGTGGTTATTGAATGTTCATTATCATCATCATTATCATCATCCTGACTACGTCGACAGCAGGACAAAGGCCTCTACCATGTTCCACTAGCCAACCCAGTCCTGTGCTTGCTGCTGCCAATTTATACCCGCAAACTTCTTAATCTCATCTGCCCACCTAACTTTCTGTCTCCCCCTAACCCGCTTGCCTTCTCTGGGAATCCAGTTAGTGACCCTTAACGACCAGCGGTTATCCTGTCTACGCGCTACATGCCCGGCCCATGTCCATTTCTTCTTCTTGATTTCAGCTATGATATCCTTAACCCCCGTTTGTTCCCTAATCCACTCTGCTCTCTTCTTGTCTCTTGAGGTTACACCTACCATTTTTCCAACAAATGACAGTGGTTGTAAATTTTCCTGCCTTTTATCTAGCACGTGCAAAGCGCTCAAGTCACTTTCGCCGCAGTACTCTAGTATCATGCGAAAAAGCGTATGAAGATTAGCCAGGGGCTTCTAGCTCTCACGGTGCACACGCCGGATTCATTATATATTGCCACGCTCCTTTCTCAAGTTTCCCCATCACACCATTACGCGTGTAAGTGCTGCCTTGCGCAACCACACTCATCGATTAAAGAACAATCAAGATAATTGTAGATCCTTCCACTGCAATTACGCGCACAACGGGAACATTACAGATTCTTCTAGAACTTACGTGGACGCTAGCGATAGCGCTGGAATATTTGACACAACATGTATAAATGACGACGCGTGTCATCGCTTGTCAGTTGATCGACGACCAATGCTCTGTTCGCTGTGTATTGTTGTAATCTGATTTTTCATATAGCGGCCACAAGTAAGGCACTATAAATAGTTTCGTCTTGGACGTACTGACCACTGTCTTCGTCAACGTCCCGACTCCGTGAGTATATACTCACGAGCGCATTGGACTGCATATTTAGAGTGCAAATATGATCCCTGATGTCTAAAAGCTTGATTGATATGTGGGGTTTAACGTCCCAAAACCACCATATGATTATGACAGACGCCGTGTTGGAGGGCTCCGGAAATTTCGACCACCTGGGGTTCTTTAACGTGCACCCAATCTGAGCACACGGGCCTACAACATCTCCGCCTCCATCGGGAATGCAGCCGCCGCAGCCGGGATTCGAACCCGCGACCTGCGGGTCAGCAACCGAGTACCTTGGCCCCTAGACCACCACGGCGGGGCATGTCTAAAAGCTTCACTGGCAATCATTCAGAGGGAGGTATAGGGAGTTTCCAGGGGGCGGAAACTCCCTATACCTCCCATGTATTCGCTCTCGGCATTAGCAGTGCCGCTTTTACCACTGGCGGTTGCCGGGCATCCTACTAGAAATAAATCACGAAAAGAATGTTTCTTTCATGTCGTCACTGGTGACGTCCCGAAATAGAAGGAAAGGATGAAAAATCGAGAGGAGGAGGTTTGCGCGGAAGCCCTCCTTTCCCACTTCGCATGCAAGCGGAATGCGCTCGTGCATTCCTTCAGATCCCCTGGCCGCTTGGGTGATGCGGTCATTCATAAAATTTGTGTTAATCATTTTTTAATTTTTCATTTTTGTTCGTCTCTTTTGAAGTGGCGAAAACTAAGCTGACCGAATTATCAGCAAGACAAATCTCGATCGACACAAATAAATCAACTTTTTATTTCACGTTTTGTATACAAAAAAAAAACAGATACATACACGTAGTGTGTAAGTGTTGATCTATAAAGCAGCTTTAATCTACAACTGAAATATGGACATAATGAACAAACCTTGAACCCAGAATATTCGAACCAATGCGAAAATATCAACAATCACGAGGAGGGCACGT